>NC_137234.1:26184915-26334915 GCF_949987685.1 Ammodytes marinus | reverse complement strand
TTACAATTAAAAGCTGCACCATCAAAGTCATTACACATTGAGGTGTGCCCAGTTATAATCCAGTATTGTAATATAGAATGTACCATTATATAATGCCATTCTGCACACTGATTCATTTGACTTTTGGTACTCTGAGTATATTTGGATGCTAATACTTATTTTCTGTTCAGGACTGGTATTGCTTCTTGTACTTCATTAAAATATCTGACTCCATTACTGTAAATAGAACCACAAGTTAATCAATGTATCACTTGGTCCATGAGATAACTCTTTTCTATTTATTTTAATATGGCATGTTGTTTCTCCATATCAGGCTAATGGGCCATGGGAGGAAATAGTTTTCAGATAAATGGTTTTGAAAAGTTTATCTTTGTAAAAAAACATTATATTTCTAAGTAAAACAGCCCCCTCAATAAGTTAGCATGCTTGTTGCTATGTTACATGAGAGCTCCCGGCAACATGGCTGTTGTGGGTTCACGTGTGTCCCATGCTCTGGACTCTGAGGAATGACACACTGTTTACACACTTCACACACAGGTGCTGAACTTTTACAGAGATGTGCTTTAAAGGCAGCAGCCAGTCTTTAAATGAGTTTGGTTTTGTTTCTTTAGTTCTGATCTCAGAAGGTAAAGGCTACTGTGAGAGGAAAATCCATTTGTCATTCCATTTGTATTGGCCAATACAACGTGTTCAATTAATATTGGTTGTTTCGCCCTCATACACTTGAAGTTTAATACATCTGTTGGACCGTGTTGGATTATTGGATTTTTCACTTGAAGTTTTGTCTCTTCTCTCTATCGAAAGTGTGTGTGTGTGTGTGTGTGTGTGTGTGTGTGTGTGTGTGTGTGTGTGTGTGTGTGTGTGTGTGTGTGTGTGTGTGTGTGTGTGCCTGCGTGTGTGTGCATTTCACTGGAAGACAGGCCTACTGGGATGATAATATCCAGATGAATGGCTTTTGGCATAGTAGCCATTATGAGTTATAGTAGAGACAATGTCGCCCATTCAGTGGTAGTTTGTATTTGATTAAGTCTTGGAGCGTATGTAGTCGGAGCTTATCATCTCATTCATAAATATGCAACTGACCCTGAGGAAGAAATCCTTCTTAATAGAATACGTGACACTGCTTGCTGTTCTTTCTATGTTCATAGTTTTTCGAGAACGTGACATTCTCATGCTACGGAAACTTTTTACCGTTTTACCCTTTTACAAAATATCATTGCCCAAGGCACCAACGGCCTTTAGACATCACGGGAATTCTTTTATTTCTAAATATACTATATGTACTTTTCATAATTTTGGTTACTGGTTGTTTAAATGTTATATTTTTATATGTTTTTTGGATTATGTCATAATTAATGGGCTAACTTGTACTTGAGTTTTATTGTCCATGATTTGTCCAAGAATATTAACATATCATATTATAAACAATAAATTGCAAACTTTTCATCTGAACACTACGATTGATACACTGTATATTTTTATACATGTGTAGGTTTCAACTTACTCCTTAGCTTTAACTGTGTCAGTAGTAAGTCATCAATAACATCATTTTCTGTTTACACTCAAGAAATCAATTCTGTTTCCAATGAAGCACTTGGTTTATGTTTTGCAGCTTAGGCAATCTTAAAACACTTTCATTCATGCACCAGCACTATCAGGCAACAGTGTGCAACATGTCAAAAACATGTCTGATGTCTAGTTCACATCCAGTCATCTTGTTTGGATCGGTTTGGATCAAGCGTGGTCAGCTCATTCATCTCATAGGTGATCTGTTAAACTAGGAAAGCATGGGGCGTATTCCTCAGTTAGGAATGTAGTTATGAGAGTATGAAAGAGGTGTCAGGAATTAGTTAGTGCGATGCAGTTTGTTGACTCATCATAGCCATTTGATTTTGATTCCCATAGAGCAGCACCACACCTTAAAGGCTCAAAGGGGCAGGGCAGTGAAACAGCAGGCCTATTATGTATATACAGAAACTCAAAGTTCATCTAAAGATACATTTAATTGAGGTCAAACCCTCTACACACTACAAGACTGTATTGTGACAAACATTAGTACAAGTGTAGTAAGAGAAATATAATACAATTCTGTAAATTCTGAAATGATTTTGGGCCTTATATTGCAAGCAATTTATTTTAGGATTATGTACCCCCCCTATACCTCAAAACAGGGTTAAACAAGAGTTACACACAATAAAGGATTCCATAAGTCTCATGATCTGCTCTCACACATGCCTGGTTCCCTGTCCGAGGCCTCTTTGAGAAATGTTGCAGCGAACTGCAGCAACCTCCACTATACTGCTATTACCTTAAACAGTCTATATGGCTGTGGTGTATGTGTAGGCATCTTTCTCAATGCTTTGTAGAGGTGGGACGATTCACGTTCACATACAGTACGTTCATCAGTTGAAATAGCATGTATTCCTTAAAGGTGCAGTGTGTGTAGAATTGTTTGGCTTTTTTTTTGATCATGATTGGTAGAAATATAATATAATATTAATAAGTACAGTATGTTTTAAGTAGTGTATAACTGCTTGAAAATAAAAGTTGTTGTTTATTATTATTTATTGTTACCTTAGAATGAGCCTATTGTGGTCTACTACTATAACTATTATTGCTGTAGCCTATATCTACATGAGTGGGGAAGCCTCAACGGAGGCCGCCATGTTGCAGTGCTATGTTTCAACAGTAGCACAGAATGGACAAACTTATCGGCCATTTGCGATTTTATATAAAGTGGGCGTCCTGAGGAAATGCACCTGTTGGGAGATGAAGAATAGGTACTATACAATAAATAACTAAATAATATATTTACCTCATGACTTGATATCGTGGAAAGACTTAATGCAGTGGTGCTTCTTGTCCTTGAAGGCCAGCGTATAGCTTCTGTCATTATTCGAACACAAACAGCCATATCAAATCTAATTGAAACAGCCTGGTTATTGGCTTTATAAATTATTCCAAATGTGGAGTTGTATTGGGCGAATTTGTTCTATATTTGATTTGATATTATAAGTGAAACACGGTTTGTTTTTCGTCTTTATTTTCACAGATAATAAGAAGAAAGAAAACTGCGTGGTGGTTCAATGTTGTTGTTGTGTTCTCATGCTGTCATCACATTTTGAGAACGGCTTATTGTAGTGCAGTCTACTTAGACAAGAAATTACCTCACAGCAATTGTAAGTCTGCTTGTTTGATCTGAAACTAAACTGAGAGTTTACTTGGACCAACCTCTTTAAGACATCACCCGGCACTTTTAACCCTCTATAAGAAGTACACAAGTTGCCATGGGCTGGCCCTTCCGTTTACCCTTACTGGGTTATTCAAATGGTCGCATTGTGCCACAAAACTCACAATGGCATCGAAACAAGCAGAGTTTGCAAGTCAGCAGGCTGTTCCTACCGGTTGCTACTGGGCCATGTATGGGGTTAGAGAGTGACCACATCTGCACAGTTCAGAGTTCGGAGTACAAAGTGAAGCAGAGGCTTTGGTATTCTACATCCATTCAGTCTGAACCCACAAGTGGGAACAGAAGTGGGATGCAGGAATGTCCCACTGCCAGCAAGGCTTTGATGAATCCTGGAGAACCTGAGAGTCAGCGTTTCCAGAGTAAGCTTTTGGTACAGTGTTCAATCTTATTACTATGTATAAAAGGCTTTGACTTGTTATGGGTGCCTGTCGCTTTAAGAGCCCTCGCTCGTGTTTTATAGTGCATGTGAGATTTGTGTGTCCGAGTGAGAGCTTGATGTCAACGTGCACCAGCAGTTGGCTCATCTTTATCCGTCTGTTTCCTTTGTTCCTGTGTACAGGCCTGCCTTAACCTGCCATTAAGCCCTGGGCCTGAGGTATGAGTGACTGCTCCCTCTCTGAGCCAGATAACACAATGTTTCTATTGATGAATGACCAAATCATTTTAAGCTTATTTGTACAGAAACACAACCCCAGTTCTAATCACTTTTAATAACCATTCACACACACAGTGTTTGTAACAGGAATTCTGGAGAATGTAGACCTTCAATGGGGGTCAAGGGGAATTTAAAAGTAAAATTCATCAATCTGGTGCACCTTGAGAATAGAACTAAGGCTAAATCAACTGTGTCCTATGTGAGCTACTTTGTATTTTCTGGAATTATTTGGAGACACAGAATTTCCAGAAATCTGAAAGAAAGCTCCGGGAATTGTCTTTTAATGGCTAAAGGCCCCTGATCTTCGTAGCCCCGAACAATGTTTTTTTTAAATAACAAAAATGTACTGCCCCATGATAGGCCAATAAATGCTTAAATAAAGAGATATAACTTTAGTATTACATTATTGGCTTAAGTTATTACATGTTTTAAAGAATCTTCTTAAAATCTGTCCAACATTAAATATTGTGTATGTTATTGGCGTGTGACCAAATGTTCTGCTTATATTACATTGGAAACTGGAAAATGATTACGTTATTGGCAGTTATTACAATTATTATTGGCTGCTATACAGTTGTGATTATATTTGGTATATTAGAGACAAAAACACTTCAATCATACACAACACAAGAGTGGAAAAAAAACTCATGATTTATTTGTAAAGCACTTTCCACAAAATGCCCTGTAAACAAATTAGAGGGACTAGTAACAATAAACAAACAAACTTTCCTAAAAAATAAATAAATAAACTTTTCCTACAGTTCTATTCATGGTTAGTCTACCATGGGCTCTGTGCCATGGCTGGAGTGTTAGAATAGGTTCTACCTCTAAAAACATACACATTAACCCCTCCTGCATCCATCTGTCCACATGGAAACTACGCTGCCACGCTAACGTGTACTTTTGGTCCACTGCCAGGAGGAGGCTTGACGTTAATAATACAGCACTAACGTTTGTCACGACTTTTAATGTGAGAAAGTAAAAAAAAAACATGGAAATTAAATCAAGCAGTTCAGACTGTGATCTGAAAGCTTGCTCCTTCTGTACTTCAACACCCCCCCCCCCACCCCCCCACGCCCCTTAAAAATAAAAATAAATCTCACAGTTCAAGCATATGGTTGTCTGTCTGCTTATAGTAACCTCTTTGACCTTTCACCCCTTCCTAATCCACCCAACATTAAGGCTCCCAAACACACACACACACACACACACACACACACACACACACACTACAATACAGTGTAACAGAATTTAAAAAAAAAAAGAATGTAAGGGATAAACAGACAAACGCGCACACTCACAAAATATGAACTCATGCCCACGCTCACGACACACACACATCCACCACACTAAAAAACATGGCTGTATACAGTGTGAAGCATCGTCTCTTTAGCTCTCTCATGGTGGAGTTGTTAATGGTGACCCAGGCTCAGCACGCCCAAATATCGATCCTCCAAAGTGACAATTAGCTGACCCTAAAAAAAAAAAATCTACAGCAGAATATCACATCCTTTTGACCCACTTTTTTATTGAGTCACAATAAAAACCCTGTGCGGTAATATGCATGTCAATTTGACCACATAAAGAGTTGTGGATGAAATGCAACTTTGACGTACTGCGGCCGGGTCTACTGAAAGTAAAACATGGCAGCCTGCATGTGACGACACCCATTGGTCAAGAGTGACTACATTAAAAACTGAGAAAACAGACACATCTCAAGCACACAAGGATCTCCATTCAACTTCACTCACCTCCTACAGTAGCTTCAGTCACTGACTTTAAAAACTATACAGGCTCACAAAGCAACAACACAGGCATCACAAGACTATTAGCTCACTTTTAAAAAAAAGCAACTTGACTGGAAAGCGCTGTGTTCGCAACTGTTTTCAGGTCAGTTCACGCCTTCACTTGCCACATAAGGCACAACTTTCTAGGATCTGACGAGCGAGGATATCTTACAAAAACAACTGTAAATATAAAGAAGAAAAAACGTTTCATTGAAATGCATCGTGAAAAATAACAATGACAGCTCGTGACGGCCTACAAAGGACAGTTAGTGACTACAAATAATCCATACACCAAAAATGTCAGCAACATTAAAAACAAAAAGAAAATAGTTGAAGGTAGCGAAGACACAGTAGTCTCAAACGCCTGCATGTTTCTGTCTTCATCAGGTCCTTATCAGCTCCCTGCAGACAGGGTGTGTGTGTGTGTGTGTGTGTGTGTGTGTGTGTGTGTGTGTGTGTGTGTGTGTGTGTGTGTGTGTGTGTGGGTGTGTATGTTTGAGAAAGAGAGACAATGACAGAGAGAGAGAAAGAGAGAGAAAGAGAGAGAGAGAGAGAGAGTGTGTGTATGTGTGTGTGAGAGAGAGTGGGGTAAAAGGAATCAACAGAGGTCAAGCTTCGTCATGCTGTCATGTCCTGGTCCAGAGGTTCACTGTTGGTGAAGGATGAGTCTCTCTTTAGGACACCTGTGGCACCACCTCCATCACTTTCTGACACATGGCTGTGCTGGACGCTGCAACAAACACACACACAAGACAATTACAATTAAAAAAAAAATTTCAATCTAGGTCAAGTGAAGAAGCAACACACACACACAGTTCAGCACCACTTTGTATTGTTTTGATTTGGCCACATGCCAGAGGTTTCACACACACACACACACACACACAGACACACACACACAGACACACACAGACACACACAGACACACACACACACACACACACACACACACACACACACACACACACACACACACACACACACACACACACACACACACACACACACACACACACACACACACACACACACACACACACACACACACACAGAGCTTGGACACCAGCTGACAGCAGGTGTTGTACTCACAGATTCCTTGCAGCAGCCACTTGGGTTTACTCTTCCACACCACACCGAACAGGTAGACGGGCACTCCGGTGGCGATGATGCCAAAGCCGATGGCACACTCCTTGGGGGTCTTCCAGAAGGACACGATGATGAGGAAGAGACAGGCCAGCACGAAGCACACAGGCAGCATAATGTTCACCTGTACACAAGCACAGAGGAGGGTCTTTACATTTAGCCATTTTGGGAAATAAGCTCCATCACAGGCTGTGTTCGAAAAAGCCCTACTAACGTCCTACCCATACTCATTTTGACATCAATTTGAGTATGTGACGGTTGTGTATGCGAGTTTGTGTAGGCGAGAAAATGCCCGGATGAGTACTAACTTCCTGGAAGATTTTGTGTATGGATTGATAGGATTCTACTTTCCCTACTCAACCGGCCCACAATGCATTGCGTCTTTTCAAACGGCATGGAAGTTATTTTTTATTTTATTCTTTATTGAGTGAAACAGTTCATAAAGACAGACAAGGTGAACAAAAGTGTTTAGCCTACATTAGACCTAACTTAATCAAACTAGAGATGTGTTTTTTGGTGAGTTTAAAAGGTGCTAGGGGATGGATTTTGCTATCTTGTTTCAAGCCTCTATGCTACGCTAAGCTAACTGTCTCGTGGCTGTGGCGTCCTACTTGAGAGACAGATCTTAGAATGTAAATCAATCCTCTCCCTTTTACTCTCAGTATGGAAGCTATGCGTATTCACCTTTAACAGCTACTTCGCAATGATAGGTATCGTTTGACCCACATGGCTGTTCATTACTCTCTATATCCACACTGTACATCTTATTTCCTTCTGAATGAATGAGTCTCCCCTATAGTAAAACAGGTCCTTATGGTGTCCTATGCTGGACACAGGTTTGATCTATAGTGGGATCTCAGACCCCACCCAGACACAACAACGTTCAAGTCAAGTATCTCTTTAAAAAGCTATTTGGGGGTGCTCCGGTGGCGTAGTGGATAGAGCGCGTACCATATTGGCTCAGGACTCATTGCAGTGGTTGCGGGTTCAAATCCGACCCGTGGACCTTTACTGCAAGTCATCACCCCTCTCTCTCTGTCTCCCCATTTCAACTCTGTTCTATCAAATAAAGCTTGAAAAACCCCAAATATAATCTTTAAAAAAAAAGCTATTTGGGATGCAAATAAGAAATGTAAGTTTGTTTAGCAACTTTCGAAAGAAGAAAAAGACACAAAAGACAATCAAAACTAAAAAAAAAGGCCTATCGTATAGCAGGCAGCTCTGGTGCTGTTTTTTTAAATGTGTCCACAGATCTTAAGGTCCAATGAAAGACGGGTTCAAAGCTAAGCAGCTTTAAATTCATGTGGCTTTGAATTGAATGGGAAGCCGGTGTAGACATGTCAAAGTGGATGTACTGGGGGAACCTTTACTTTGACCTGGACAAAAGCCTTCAGCACAGCAAAGGAGCCACATTAGCATTGAACTGGATACGTGTGCCTGGCCACCTGATAAATGACTGTAGTGTCTCCATATTAACTCTCTGTTTATTGTCACCATCCACTCCTGATGGGAATATCTGGTTCTTAAGCTGCTAAATACTGTGTCCATATAGGATTGTACTTCTGCTCTGGGGGCAGTTCTTTTATGGTTTTAGACAGTGTTCAAAGTCAGGTCCACGTAGAAATGAATTTTCCTGACTGGTAAGCCAGGCCTGATTGCCCCAGATCGTGAGCTCACAAATGCTCTTGTGTCTGGATGGGAGCAAAATCCCTGCAGCCAGGAATACAAAAATACAAAGAAAAGAAGAAGAACGGGCCGTTATAGCAGCAGGCTAATGGCCCAGACAATAACGAATGAGTGTTCAGGCGACCACATCATTTTGGCTCCTGTGGACTGTCTAGTGAGTTCTTCATGTACAGTATCTCTTCACCAAAGGGACATATTAGCCCAATGTAATAGTGTGATTGTCTGGCCGCTCCGCTAACAACCTGCTGAGCACAGGGAATGTGACAGACAAAGAAAGACAGAAGAAAGAAACAGTGTGGGAGAGGGAAAGAGAGAGATGGAGGTCAGCACAGAGACAGTGCCACCACTGTCCCACCAGAAGCACACACACACGCGCCCATGCACGCACACACACAAACACACGCAATTCTTGTGCTCCTGTCATGTAAATTTATATGTTAGTGCTGCATGTTTGTGCTTTATGCTGCTGTATACACTCACTGGCCACTTTATTGGGTACAGCAGTTACATTTCTTGTTAACACATATAACTAATCAGCCAACCACATAACAGCAACTCAATGCATTTAGGCATGTAGACCGGGACAGGACAACTTATTGAAGTTAAAACTGAGCATCAGAATGGGGAAGAAAGGGGGTTTAAGTGACTTTGAACATGGCAATGTTTACAGAGAATGGCCTGAAAAAGAAAAAATATTCAGAGAGCGGCATTTGTGTGGACAAAAAATGCCTTGTTGAAGTCAGAGGTCAGAGGAGGATGGGCATACTGGTTCGAGGTGATAGAAAGGTAACAGTAACTCAAATAACCACTCGTTACAACCAAGGTATGCAGAATACCATCTCTGAACGCAAAACACGACCAACCTTGAAGCAGATGGGCTACAGCAGCAGAAGACCCCACCGGGTATTGTCAGCTAAAAACAGGAAAGTGAGGCTACAATTCTCACAGCATCACCAATATTGGACAATAGAAGATTGGAAAAATCTTGCCTGGTCTGATGAGTTTCGATTTCATTTGCGAAGGTCAGATGGTAGGGCCAGAATTTGGCATAAACAACATGAAAGCATGGATCCATCCTGCCATGCACCATCAACCATGCCACGTTCAAAGTCACTTAAACCCCATTTCTTCCCCATTCTGATGCTCGGTTTGAACTTCAGTACGTTGTCTTGACCACATCTAAATGCATTGAGTTGCTTCCATTTGATTGGAAGATCAGTTTTTAATCAGCAATTGAACAAGTCTACCTAATAAAGTTGCCGGTGAGTGTATGTGCTTTTATTGTAGGTGTGTTTGTCCTGCTCTAATCTACTGTTGTGTGCACTTTACTATAATGGTACGCTGTGTTTTATTGTCTGCTTACTTTATAGGTTGTTTGCCATTGTCTGTCAATTTGTTCTTACTGTGTTATTGTATTTTCTGAGACTCAGCCACTCAACAACACACAGCATCGTACCAGTGGGCAGACGAGTAAAGTCAAGGCAACCACACACACACACAGCATCACACGTGAAAGCTCACACACTCAAATGCAGACAAAGTGGCACAATGGTCTTCTGTGTGTTTAGGGGAGTCCTACAGCTACGGATCTAGTCAGGAGGACCTGACATGGAGCTCTTCCTCTTGTACACACACACACACACACACACACACACACACACACACACACACACACACACACACACACACACACACACACACACACACACACACACACACACACACACACACACACACACACACACACACACACACACACACACACACACACACACACACACACACACACACACACACACACACACACACACACACACACACACACACACACACACACACACACACACACACACACACAGGACACCAGCTGACAAGCATCCAGCTTCTCTTCTATTCCTTAATCTGCCATCAGCCTCTATTCATCTGAGCTGAATGGATCTCTGTTGGCCACATGAGACAAAGATGAAACATTTCCCTCTGCCAAGGCTAACTAGAGTGGGAGTCGATGGTGACAATGACCAAGTGAGACCATCATGTTTGCTCCTCTCCAACTGCCTGTGTGTGTGTGTGTGTGTGTGTGTGTGTGTGTGTGTGTGTGTGTGTGTGTGTGTGTGTGCGCCTGTTATCCATGTAGACATACGTTTGTTTTAATGTTTTTCTTTTCTTATGTCGTTAGCCTCATAGCATAATTGCCTAAATCATATTTACTCTACTCTACTTTTACTCTACATCTACTCTATTCTACATCTACTCTACTCTACATCTACTTTACCCTACTCTATAACCTTTAAAATATGACTTAGGCAATTATGCTACTAGGCTAACGAAAAGTAGATGCAGAGTAGAGTAGATGTAGAATAGAGAAGATGTAGAGTAAAAGCAGAGTAGAGTAAATATGATTTAGGCGATTATGCTATGAGGCTAACGATGTTGTGGATGGCCCATTGCGTGGTCGAGCGTGTGTCTTACCTTGATGGGTCTCTCTAGCTCTGGCTTCTTGTAGCGGAGCCACATCATCCCAATGATGGCCATGGCGATGCACAGCCAGTTGAAGAAGCTGAAGAAGTTGATGACGGAGAAGATGTCGTTGGAGAAGGCGTAGAGCAGCGTCATCAGGCACTGTGAGTGAGAGAGAGAAGGGCTGATTAGGGCCAACAACACATCATGCATCCTAAGCTCTGTCTCACCCTGCAATCCAATACCCATACGTTTTACGCTATTTAGTATGGTAGAAAAAAAAGATTTAGGATGTCCCAATGATTGTGGTCAGATTAAGTATGCTTGAAAATAACCCGGATATCTATTACGTCCGGCCGAGATTTTCAAGTGTTGAAATCAGCATGCTATTTGGGGCGATTCTGACCCACAATCCAGTGCGCACACACCGGAAGTGCGCACTGGATCACCATTGTTTTAACTCACTATTTGATAGATGGGAACTTAAAAGACAATACATTAGGTGTTAATGCGTCAGATTATATCTTTAAGTCATAGTGTAAGATATATGTGTTTTAGTGTACAGTGAATTAGAAAACAAAGCATACGTACAGTGAATATGAGTGAGGGTAGTGGGGTGAGCAGGGTGGGGTGGATCATGGACAGCAGGCTGGGCAGGTGACCCTCCCGGGAACCACAGAAGAATAACCTGAGAGGGAAGGAAAAGCATGGATACTGAGTATGACAAGATTGGTATTGGTGTGTGTGTGTGTGTGTGTGTGTGTGTGTGTGTGTGTGTGAGCCTGTGCGCGTGTGCGAGTGAGAGCCTATGTGTGTGTGTGTGTGTGTGTGTGTGTGTGTGTGTGTGCCAGTGTGTCCATTACCTGGATGATGTGAACAGTGAGCCGTTGACTGATCCAAAGCAGGACAGACCTACAAACACCGGGATGATCCATGCCATGGGACCCAGGTGGGCATTCCCAAAGTCCTAGAGGAACATGAACACACAGACGTTCAGCATGAAGTGGTCATGAGGAGGTCCGTTCACAGCAGAAAGTGGTACAGCCTAATTTTTATTTTATTTTTTTTAAGATATTTTTTGGGCATTTTTATGCTTTATTTGATAGTGTAGAGACAGAGTTGAAATGGGGCAGAGAGGGGAGTGACATGCAGAGAACGACTGCGGGCTGGAATCAAACACGGGTCCACTGCTGGCCGAGGCCCATGGGGGGGACGCCCTACCAACTGAGCTAAGGGCGCCCCTGTACAGCCTAATTCTTTGACGCCTCTCCTGTGGAGCAGTTTGTACTCCGACTCACTGGGGTCTAATATAAGTGGATGGTGTAAGAATCCACGATAGCTTCCTGTGTTCTGACATTTTTATCTCACTGTTTCCTCAGAGGGTTGCACCTTTAAGAAGGCTTGCTATTGGTCAGAGTTGGCTTTAGTTCCTCAACTTAAAAAGGTGCACTATGCAGTTTCAGGGTTCGGGGGTTTGTTTACATGTGCAGAGCCTGCAGTCAGTTCACAAAACATATTAACTCTGCATGGATATATCAGAACAAAATCATTTTGAGGCAACAGTAACTTTTCACGTAGCTTTTTAACTTCAAAACAAGTGTTCTAGGGATCCAATTTTCCGGTGAAGTAAGTGTGCTAATTCAGGTATTAAAATATATATCATAAAATGGTAACTTCTCTTGACACACCCAAAGCAAGACAGGGCACCTTTAAAGTGTTAGTGAATGGTCAAATATATTATATGTATCCTTCACCCTTCATACAAGGAAAATCAGCTGTGTGTGTACCATAGATAGTATATAGTGTGTACTCACCACAGCCACAGCCTCGGAGCCGAGCATCTGCTCAGGAGAGAGCGTGGTGAAGTATGCCAGGTTGGTCAGGACGTACACTACGGTCACTATGGGCAGCGAGATGATGATGGCTCGAGGAAGGTTTCTGGGTTAGACCAAGCAAAAGCATTCTCAAGTTACAACTCAGAGAGAAACAACCACATGGCTGTCAATTACTACTGTGGGAAGAAAAAGTCTGTGTTTCATCATAGAATGATACGAGTCATTCATTAATACTCACTTGTAAGGCTCGATCATCTCCTCAGTAACAAAATTCAAGTAGTTCCTGAGAGCAGAGGAGGCAACTATCAGAGACACAGTACCGTTATGGAGATCAAAACAGATATTATACGGCTAATTGTACAAAAGACTGCTCTGTATTAAACTAGAAATGACAGAAAAAATGTGTTTTCTCAAAAGCATTAAAAGCTTTAGGCGTGAGCAACTTTCACATAAAACACATCTCCTATTTGTAGATAAAAGAAGCATTTTGTTTTTTACAATGTAAAGACCAAGGAAGACATTATTCATCCTCGGAGGGGTAGTTTCACAATTGACCTACATGTTAAAGGTTCAGTAAGCGGAATGGTCAGTTTAGCTAACTTCCTGTCTGTGACTGCAGTTAGCAGTCCCCTCCCTCGTCCCCACGTCACCACATTAATTCACTGCGGTCTTCAAGCAGTGAGTTATCTAGCATCATCTCAAATCCATAAGTGTGATAAAACATGATAAAAACCATCAAAACAGACACTGGGAAGGATTTTTACCTACTCCGCCATTGTAGGCGCATATACATTCACCCATCTGTCGCTCTGCACGTGCACCTGCACTGAGACGGGTGCCGGTTTGTAGCGTTCTCTCTTCTGATTGGTTATCAGTAGTGGTATCCCCGAAAAGTTTATTTGCCGATTACATGCAGAGCGAGTGACTGAGAAATCGGCTTCATGAAATGTGCACACTATATAAGTGATCACTGTATGAATAAAGAGTAATTTAACACTTATATTAACATAAATAAATTGCTTACTTCACCTTTAAGGAGGGAAATAATACTATGAAGAAGGCTAGTCGATAATTAAACATTATTGTTAAAGTGACATTTAGTGGAATCTTATCCTAAAGATTATATCGATATTGATTGATCGAATTATGTTACGATCTGTGGTTCCTCACGTTCATTGCCATTGTTCCACCTTGTGGGGTCACTTACAAATTAGATAACCAGTTGAAATGTAAAAGGAATTGAAATTTTCTGGTAAGGGATGTTAAATTCTCCATTACCAGACGCAAAAAAAAACTGAACAAAGAAAATAAATGACCATAATGTACAACTTAGAAGTCACACCAATTTCATAAAATCACATAGATTTCATAAATTATTATTATAATTTTTTTTTATGTCATTTTAATGGATAAATTGGTGGTCAACTCACCAGCCACCGTAGGCAAACAGGCCGCTGTAGAGCGCCAGGCCGACGCTGCCAAAGTCATATTTGGACCCACTGAAGGAATTCTCTGGGAGAAGACCGTCTGTCTTACCTGGTTAAGAACAAGGAGGAAGAAGTGGGTCAAGACAACAACAACAACAACAACAACAACAACAAAAAGCCCAAATCCGTATGTCTGCATTGTTGCTCTGTAGGCATATTTAGCACTGCAGTAAATAAAACGATCTGGATTTGTCTGACACACACAAACACACACTATAAAAAGGCCTTTGGAGGGGGTGAGGGGCGGGGGGGCATTGAGTTTAAATCTGTCTCAGTATGCTGGATCAGTGAAGGCCTGCAGAATGTAATGGAGTTAAGACAGGCTGAGACGGTCAATAAGTCAGCCAGTCTGTGTGCCCAGGCTCTGTGGAACCCGCCTGAGGCAGGGACGGATCACGCAGCAGACACGCACACAACGGGCTAGAAGAAGAGAGAGACACAGGTGGTTGACTGCCTTGCTCAAGGGCAGGGCAACAGCAGTTATAGGGATGGGAGAGAAATACTATTTTACTTAAACTTAACAACATTTTGGTGACAGCCCCTCTTTTCTGACCTGCTGCTGGTTTGAGGGGGTCTGTGCCACATTCCTCCCCACAACATGCGCCCACATTCTCAGACACAGAGACGGTTGCTAAACCAACCGCCCGGAGCAGTGTTGGTACTGGGAGGTTTAGCCCTAAGCCACTGTGCATGACTGTGTGGCTAACTGCCTTACACTCTGTCCTCTTAACCAACGTGTGACCACCACAGCATCCCAAGAAGACCTGTTGTCCCACCTAGTCAGTGCTGCTCTACTTACCAGCCGGACCAGCTGTGCCAATGCAATTGCAGAGTCTTCATCAATGTAAAAAATTTAAATTCTTCAGAGGCTAGATGGGTGTCAATCAGTATTGTCCTAAACAAATCCACATCAACTGGGTTTTACATGGCATAATCAAATTAAAGGATGGTCACTTTAATGATCAATTCATCTGCAGATTAATTGGTCATTTGGTCACTAGAATGTGAGGAAATAATAAAAAAAATTCCACCCCAGTTTCCATGTCCAAAGTGATGGAGGATTGCTATATTTTGTTTTGTCTTACCAACAGTCCAAAAAAAGTCTATGGATATTATAAATATACACACGATAGTAGAAGTCGGAATTATTTCGGGCCTATCGTAATCTTAAATGGCCCTGACTAAGGTATAAGTACATCTAACATAAACACAATCTCAACTAAAATAACAAAAAGCTTAGCAAACAGAATCCAGTGTGATGGCTATCTAAATAAAGTTGAGCTGAGTTTAGTACAGACGAGAAACATTTGGCGTACAGCCATGCACCTCTTATGGTCTTGTATTAACAACAGTTTTAACATGTCTGTGATGAAGGAGAGACAGTTTGCACATGTAGACAGTTGTGTAATCTACTTGACTGAAACACATTTAAAACATTTTTTTATCTGTAATGGAATGATTTTTTAAAACAAGCTGGGAACTCCATGCACACACTAGATCTTATGTTACTATCATACACCTCCCGGCTTTTTGGCAACCCATTTATTTACACACAAACACACACACAGGTACACACATTGCCCAGGACCGCCTGCTCCAAACTGACAGCTCAGTAGAGCATCTGATTTGTTCCTAACCTTTTACAGCGGTAAAGCCTGAATCCACCCTGTCTCCTCCTGTTTGTTGTTTTCTTCAACCCTGTCCTGACCAGCCTTTATTCTGTCACATGAGTAGAATTTGTGGGAGACAAAAACCACATATCTTCTCTTGCAATCCATCCCTTTGTCAACTCCCCAATTAAACTGTGCACTTCACAGTGTAACCCCTCCCCCCTACCCACGCTTTACTTCCCACTATGCGGCTATAAGGAAACACCTGGTCACATGATACCAGTGCCAGGCAGTGCAAGTAAGTGACACACACACACGCACACACCAAATTAAATATGCATGCACCACTTACAATACACACAAAGTTGCAAACATGCCAACAAAGACTGAATGAAAAAAGATCTTAGTTGTTACCTCTAGGTTTAATAATGGGGACTAGAAAGTTTTGCTGCTTTGAGTGGATTCTGTTGCATTAAAAAGGTTGAATTTGTGTATTTACTCTGGGCTTCACTGATTTAGTGCAAACCCTGCTTTTCTACAAAGCATATCTTAAAGAAATAGTTAAACAAAAATATATATACAGTATGTATGCTAAGTCCGGCCTATTAGGTTGTGGCCAGCTTGATACGCACCCACAGACACGAGAGTGATTACAAGGCAGTTTAAAGGCTTACCTATTGACCTGATTCCCTACTTTCTGCAAGAAAGAAGCAGAGGAGCTAGAATGACATATTACTACTCTGCATGTTTAACCCAATCAGTATAGGTAGGCTTTATGTAGATTAAGTTCACCAGGCTATTCAGTTGCTCCCTTTACATTCAGTTTACATTCTATTTAAGGAGAATCCGTTTAAGGCACATTCATAACACGGATTAGCTCTACTCTTAAAGACTCAGATGAATGGAGTTCTCAATGCTTTGGACTATTTACTAAGGAGTTTTTTTTTGGAACCCTCCCATTGAACAAACACACACACACACTTTTATTCATGAACACGCCAGGGATAGCTGTCCTGGCAGAAAACCACTTCAAGAAGTCAACCAGGATCCTATCACCACATTAGTAAATATCTGTACGTGAAACCATAGCTATATGTTGTTTTTTTAAAGTTTTTCCCCTCACAAATAAAACGTTTAGCGTCACACAGTTACAGACTAAAGGTGCGAACACACTGCACTCCGACACAAGTCAATGAACAAGCGCGTTGACACGCGAATTGGCGTCAAGAGTCGTCCGTTTCGCGCGGTACGTAGACGCGCTTCATTTGACGCGCTTCATCTGATGCGCTTCTTCTGCCAGGCGCGCGTCATTTGCAGCGCAGCGAACGCAGAAGTTGAAAATATTGAACTTTTCAGCGTAGGCGCGCCGCCATAGCCAATCAGCGTTGAGATTGCTCGGTGGTCTGCAAGACGAGGTAAGTGTGGGGAGAGTGAGGACATTGGGCTTCCTGATACGTTCTGTGAATATGTGTCTTTTGCATCTGTTTAGCTGTTGGTTGTACTTTGGCATAGTGAAACTCACCCAGCTGTGTGCTGTTACGGAGGGTAATATGAACCCAAACTTGACGACAGTGTCCGTGTGGATTTCCAATATAGTACAGCAAAGCACCGGTGTTGTCCTCCGCCAGGCGCAGCGCACTTTCACTTTCAGGTAGGCTGATGTTTGCCTTTATTTTTTGCCGCTGGGCACACACAATGCTGTTGTTAATGTGTTTAGTGTGTTGCTGAATTGCTGTTAATGCGTGTGTATTTGCGAGCAGGGTGCGTCTTCACGCTGTTTTAATGCTATTTGTGACATGACTGCCGCTGGTTACACAGTGTAGCCTACATCTGTCTTTTGGCACAGCTGGACCATGTTGTTGTTGTTGTTGTTGTACCGTCAGTGTGACGGGTCTGATGTCAGAAACGGTGCATCAGGTATATATGGCCCAATATGATCAAGCGGCGAGCCACTTGCGTTTCTCTCGTCAACCGCCGTTGGCGTCGAGTGCAGTGTGTTCGCACCTTTAGATGGTGAGAAGGACACCACTGCCTCACACGTGGACCGTCTGTGACAAAATGGAACTAAAGTGTATGTTGTCGGTCAACAAGAGATCAGTCACAGAGAGTTTCAGCTCCAAGCAGGGCAGTGTGGGTAAGCGTCAGAAACAAGGGGGTTTACTACCAAGATAATCTGATTACACTAGTTTTTAATCTGAGACTATGACCTCATGAGCCCCAGAGCTCCACAGAACACACACACACATATAACTCATACAAGATTCCTTCTATGATACCACTATTAAAAAGGTGGACTCAGCGATTCTGGAGAATGCTTGGTGTCAAAAAAGAAGTTGTAAATTGAGTGGATCATGAGGAGATATTCGATGATTTTGACAAAAGCGTTTATTTTTTGTCTTTTGACAACAAGCATTCTCCAAAATGGCTGACTCCACCTTTGAGTTGCCGCTCTTCTCTATTAATGTCTGTATTGTGACCCCACTGATCAAATTCCCAACCATTCCCAACCATGACTGTCTGGGAGAAACTTTAAACATACACGTGCAATATCTTTCTCTCTCTGTCTTTCTTGTTTTCTTTTTCTAAACAGGGATGTCTAAGGTCTGTTTAAAACAATAAAAGGTATTCTCTAATCGAGGCCAATAAAAATGGGCCAAAACCTCCACTTCCCTGGAGCAACAGGTGGGATTGCACTGAAGAAATCCTGTCAGGCGAGTTTGTTCATGTACCGTAATCACAGCCACGCACCCAGCCTTAACCTAAATCTAGATCATGTGAGATCAGACAAAATGGGATGTTTGGATATATAGCACTTAGTAAAAGGACTACAATTACAAATGAGCAGAATGAGTCGTTATGTTCCAGCTAAAGACCCTAAACAGCTATTACTCGGGCAGGGTTTGCAGTCAGTTTATGTGGATTAGGATTCCTCAAAGAATGAAAGAATGGTGGACACGGTAACTGCATCGGCCTGCTGGGGTTGTATCTATTGTATCTGACCCTCTGCTACTGGTCTCTGCCAGCGAAAACCAGCTTCCAGAAAAACACATACTGATTCCCTCCCCCTCATCCACACTCTCTCCTTTTCTATCTTTCTGCCTAATGCAAACCTCTCTCTCTATTTCATCCCTCACTTTCCCTCTCTCCAGCCTCCCTCGTCCTGACCTCCTCCCCTCTTACCCCCATTTCTTTTTGGTCCACTTTTGAACAATTAAAGCCAGTGTTGAGGTCCTGTGTGCCCGCCAGTCAGCTGATCTGAGACCTGTGACCTCCCGCACAAACAGACGGGTTTGTCGTTTTCCCACTGGTTTCTGCAAGTTCTGAGCTGACGGCACTTCTGGATTTAACTTTTCACTTCTGTTCATTCACTGCATTTTGTTCATTTATGAAAATAAACTATTAAAACCTTAATTTTTTAAAGGATTCTTAGTTTACAGCATTTTTCAGACCTGCCTAAACCTTTTACACAGTACTGTAGATGCGCTGACAGTGTCGATGTAATAACTCAGTTGTCCTCCTGGGGGAAACAGAAGTTACACACCATAGCTTTAAGCTCTAAACTGTAGGTTTGGTGTTACTATTTGAGGTAAAGTGAGAACGGTTTCTAAGCTGAACCTTAGAGCTTGGCTAGGGTTAATGTCAGGTGTGAGGGAAAAGGGTTAAGGGGTCATAAGGGGAAGACAGTGCTTCAGTCAGAGTAAACACACAGCTGGAGAAAGCTGACAACCCCACACTCACCTCACCGTCTGTGTGTGAGCTCCACTTACCTTTAAACTATTCTAGAAAACTGTTTCCTTTGTGTTCAGTCATGCACGACATGGGCCTGCGTCTCACTCAAGACTTATTCACATTCAACACTCATACTTGTTGACTTCCGGTTCAGTAAGTTTCCCTTGTGATTTAGAAAAATCTACTGCTCATCTTATGTACCACGCTTTTCTCTTGGCCTGCAGCAGCCCTATCGGAGGAGTGCATCAGCTTAGCTTCACTGCAGACAGGAAGAGAAGCAGTCGTAGCCGTGCTGCAGGGCTTGGCAGCAGACACACACAGGCAGTAGGGGGATATAAGCTTACTGTTACCTGGTACAACCCTCAAAATATAGAACTGCAAAACGTAGTTTAATTTCCATCCATCAATCTCGGTCTAGATTGAGAGTGGCACTGCCAGCTTCCTGGGGGCAGAGCTTCATGCCTTGAACTCACTTCCTTTGTAACATAACCTTCTACAATAAACCTTCAATGGCCCAATTGCATTTTTAGTGAATGGGTACACAAGTTCTAGCTTGTTCAAACAGAAGGCTGTGGTTGCATTCCGAATCGCATACTCTTTCTTTTTTCTATTCTACATACTACATCCGACGATAAAAAGAATCTAGTTAGGATGCAGTATGCATACTATTGGGACATACTTTACTCTCTTATTTCATCATAACATTGCGCCTTGATCTTGCCTCTTGGTTTTATATCCGGCGCATCCCCGTTTGTTTTCATATGGAGGCTTCGTCGATGTGATATCACTTCACGTGCGCACTGGATTGTGGGTCAGAATCGCCCAAATAGGATGCAGTTTTCAACACTAACAATCTTGGCCGCATGAAGTAGGACATCCGGGTACTTCTAACCATCCTAAATCTGGCCACAAGAATCGGGACATCCTAAATCTTTTTTCTACATACTATATAGTAGAAAGTATGCGATTCGGAACGCAACCTGTATGTTTGACTCAGATGTCCTGAAGCTAATTAGTAGACTTCCCAATGATGGTATTTTACTTTGAAAGCCATTGTCTTGTCACATCCTGTGGCTTTAATGAAGCTCCGGCCTGAATCAATGCCAGCTACTCCACAGACTCACTGCTGGCATTGGAACTAAGAAAACAGGCTGTGTTGAGATTAACTTTGGACAGAGTGGAATAACAACGCTGGGGATCTGATTAGTGTCAGAAGCGTCGCGACACAAATGTGGAGTGACGGGTTTTTCAAACAGAGGAGATAGTGACATCACAGCCTTCAAGATAACATGGAATCTCCTCAGTAAAAAAAAAGTTTGTCTTTTGCATATGAGATTATTGTCGTCATGGTTTAATCGACTCTACTGAAATACACTGCAAACCCAAAAAACAGAATGTTTCTGTTAGGGAGAAATAGATGTTTTGGTAACTCTTATTAACGTATTAATGGTACATGAATCATCATGAATTCATGTCTGAATTAATACATAAAAATGCACTTAATGAACAATCAGTATTTCACTAGGATTAATGCTTTCTCATGTGTGTGTGTTACAACTGCTGTTGACGGTGATGCATACTCTGAACATGTTGAACACTTTACCACTACAGTGGTAATGGCTCAAAATGAAAATAAAGCGTTTTCTGGTTAAATACAGTAACAGTAATAAGCAAATGTATGAGCCATTTCTTTGGTATAATT
Organism: Ammodytes marinus; assembly: GCF_949987685.1. Taxonomy (NCBI): domain Eukaryota; kingdom Metazoa; phylum Chordata; class Actinopteri; order Uranoscopiformes; family Ammodytidae; genus Ammodytes; species Ammodytes marinus. Next base: position 26,313,574 of record NC_137234.1, on the reverse strand, counting down.
TAACTTGTGTGTGTGTGTGTGTGTGTGTGTGTATATTTTCAAGTAATTTGATTTAAACAAAACACAGCACAGACTGGGCTTGCTGATTGTATGATAGCATTTTGATTTAGTAATTAATTACATTGCTAGTTTACAAAAATCAAACTGCAATAAAATAAATCATACAGTATCTAGGTGCCACACCAGTAGAACTGAGCAATGTGGGATATTTTTTTGATATATCAGCCTACAGCCTAAGTGCAAAATTACATAGGAAATTGCAAAACAATGAACACTGTTCTATTGTTATGTATTGTATAAAACTAAACTCATGTGTAAAATGTAATCAAAAGTTAATAGTTTTGAATTGTTCATTTATGATATAATTAAATTGGACATCTAATATTTGTAGAATGATGTCATATTAAATTCATGTCATCACGATAGGATTCTGCTGCCACGTAGCGATAGTTTTTATTCTCTCTGTGACTTTTAACATTTCAAGATGTGTAGAATAGTGCTGTTGAGTCAGTAGTGAGTGTTGGTCACATACAACACACACACAAACACTATACTTGTTGCCAATACATTACTGATCTGCTGATCTGTTATGAACCTAGCAGAGCCCTCAAGTTGTCTGGGACAGGCCTACTAAAAGTCTGCAGAACTAGGACTAGACAGGGAGAGGCAGCTTTCAGTCTGAGGTCTGCTGCAACTCTCAGCTCTTTTAAATCGGGTCTGAAAACTTTCCTGTTTCCCTTTTAACCTGTCATTTATATTTTTTGTTCAAATGTTTAATTTCTTTTATTTAAATGTTGCATTTCTATCCATGTTTTTATTTTTTATTTTATTTTTTATGTGTATTCTACCCTGTGAAGCACCTTGAATGGCCCTGTGTCTGAAATGTGCAATATAAATAAAACTGCCTTGCATTGCCTTGCCCTTTAAGACATTTATGTTTGAGGAGTTGCTTAAAGGAAAAGTAAGAGATATGGTCCTTTTAGCTAACTTCCTGTCAGTGACTGCAGTTAGCAGTCCCCTCCCTCGTCCCTACGTCTCCACTCCACCACATGAACACACAGCCGTCTTCATCAGATAGTGCCGCGATGGAGAGCAGTGAGTCAATGGTTCACGGGCACAGAGACCCGCCTCTTTATAGCGCTCTGTCTCCTGATAGGATAAAAACGAGCGGGATACTCAACATTTTATCTGGCAATTACTGCAAAGCTGAATAACTGGGAGACCTGTGTTATGAACTGCACATACTGTTTAAGTGATTGCTGTATGAATACAGAGTGATTTAACACGTATATTTTAAAAAAATATCCCTAACTTCTCTTTTTTAACAGGAGCCTTGCAAAATGTGTGCATGGGTGTTTGTGCGAGGTACCTTGGCCGATCTTGATGAAGCCGATGACGATGATGAGTCCAAGCGCCAGGAGTTTGGCCGCCGCAAAGAAGTCCTGCACTTTGGTGGCCGCCTTCACACTGTAGCAGTTGATGAAGGTCAACAAGACTGCAGAGAAAAGGCAAAGAAGTAGAGAGGCTGTAAGTGGGGGCATCATTGTGAAACAACTCCCTGGTTTCTGTCATCTTTGCACCGCACCTACAACCAACCACATCCTCTTTGCTCGGTCTGCTCAATACTGTTCCACAAATGATTATCACATCATGGGCAAACGAAGAACTAACTGTTTTTGAGGTTAAATAGATTATAACCAACCATGTATGTTCCCTGAACCCCCTGTAATCATTTGGTAATTGGGCTGTGTGTGTGTGTGTGTGTGTGTGTGTGTGTGTGTGTGTGTGTGTGTGTGTGTGTGTGTGTGTGTGTGTGTGTGTGTGTGTGTGTGTGTGTGTGTGTGTCTGTGTGTGTGTGTGTACTTGTGGTTCTCAAAAGTCCGCTGGGAGCCGGAGAAGAATTCACAGAGATGGCAAACAAATTCTTGGGCGGATAACATCTCTCTCTCCACCATACCCCCTCTTTATTTTACCCACACATAAGTACACCGCTGGTAAACACCCTTAGCGCGCACACACACACACACACACACACACAGTAGCTATGGTTCCTCAAGCGGCCCCTATCCCTGGACGCTATTAGAAGTGATTAACTAAAGCAGCAGGTCCCTTCAAAGCTCCTAAATCAGGTCGGGGCAACAACAGAGAGACGAGACTGAGCACAATGAGGCTCTGTGCAAAAGAGACCAAGACAAAGAGAGTGAGCGCCTGAGTACAGTCAAGGGATACACACACACACACACACACACACACACACACGCACACAAATGCCCAATTAGGCATATGTGTGTGTACATGTACTGTATGTACAGACTTATTCCCACAAAAAATAGGTCAAATGGAACAGTAACTGGCACCAAAATAGACCTATGGATGTCATGTGTATGTGTGTGTGTGTGTGTGTGTGTGTGTGTGTGTGTGTGTGTGTGTGTGGAGATTTGGCTCTCAGCCCCAGTGACCCTGACCACTCTGCTGCCTACACCAAAGGCATGCACCAACTCACACACACACACACACACACACACATAGCGAGCAATCCAAGTGAATAACACACACACACACACACAAACAGATAACCGAGCCTCTCGACCCATGGCTTTATCATGTGGTCTCAGTGAGGCTTTAGCCTTCAGTCAATCTGAAGATTAGGTACTAGGTTTACTACCTGGCACCCCACACACACACACATTAATATGTACATGAAGTGTTATGTGTAGGCCTAGTTGTGTATTCACATAGAGATGAATTGTGTGGTAAAAGGAGTTAAGGCTACTTGTTGTGTGTGGCGTTCAAAGAAAACACTTCCAACCAGAGACTGGTGCTAACAGGCTAAAGCAGATTAATAATCCAGACCTAATCTTGTTGCGACTCCACACAAAACAAGGCACAAAGCAGACAATGTATTTGAGAAACACACTCAGATTAACCAGTTAGCTAGGCCTATATAGACCGTGAGGCTGATGTCTACAGGTTAAAAAACACTGAAAGGACCCAGAATAAAGCATTAGCCTATAGCTCAGGTGTGTGAAGTTATGGTAGGCCTATTTGTTTGTTCACCACATTTATTTAGTGCAATTCTCATACACGTTTGGCATTATAATATCCTCTTAAACATGCCGGACATAGTTAATTATTCATTTTTTTCTTATTTGTAGGCCTAAATAGGCCTATCTCAAACCCTAATGCATATGTTTTCTAATAGGCCTGCAAATATGTTAGGCCTATAACTTTAATTTTATATTCAGAGCACTGTGGCCATATTGTGTCAAATCCGAAAAATTGTCACATTAGCTTATAGGCTAGTTTTAAAGTAGGCTAGTTGCTTCTTTTACTGTAGGCTAGGCTAACTGACAGTTAAACAAAGTAATAATAGGTTTTAATAGGCCTAATACAAAAGGCGGCTATTAAAAAATAAACAAATTGACTAAATATTAAATTGGAGTAGCCTATACCTACATGAGAATACCTAACTGAATTAAATTTCGACTAGCCTAACTGTTTTTAACAAGTGTTGTAGCCCTAATTAAAAGTTAGATAGGCGTAGTAAAACTGACGAGCGCCTTTTCTGAGCTCGTAGTAAAATCGAGGCATTTCACCACAGTGGTTGAGGGTTTTTATACATGTGCGCACGAGTGGGGTGTGGTTGCTCATGTCAAGCGTGTGTTTTACCCCCCCCCCCACAGACACACAGGTGTGCCTACGTTTTACCAGGCTGACACAAATAAAGGGCGAAAGTGTAGGCTAAGTAAATGGGTGTGAATTAGGCTACTACTGCAGGCAACAGTCACCAACAACACACAATACAACACTGCCTGAAGTTGCATCATCCCGGGAAGCATGGCTCGGCACTTGGCTCACACACTTACGGATGCAGAGGCAGGCCACGACCTTGGCCCCGTTCTCCGGCACCGGGCAGTCGGGGAAAATGGGTTTGAGGAGGTATGTGGCGAACACGTAGGCGACGATGTACTGGGAGGACGGCCGGATGATGAGCAACTCGATCCACAGTTTGAGGAAAGCTGGCAGGGAGCCGTACACCTCCAGGATGTAAGCATAGTCCCCGCCGGACTTGGAGATCGTGGTCCCCAGCTCCGCGTAGCAGAGGGCTCCCACCGTGGAGAACACCCCGCACACTGTCCACACTATCAGGGAGAGACCCACCGAGCCCACCTCCCTCACCACGCCCGTGGGGGTGACGAAGATGCCCGAGCCTATGATGGTCCCCACGATGATGCCCACACCGTTCACCAGGGTGATGGTCCTCTTTAGGGCGACCCCTTCTTGCTCTCCCTCTCCTCCGGCGGGGTTTCCGGGGCTCTTGGTGTCGATTATCGCTGCTCCACCCTGGCTAATGTCCCCCTTGTCCACGCCGCTCCCCGGGGACAGCATCCTCTCCGTCACTTGCTTGTCCTCCTCCCTGTCCGCCGAGGAATTTGAGTTCCTTTTCTTCAACCCCGACATAGCTGCTCTTTCTTTACCTTTTTCTTTTTCCTCAATCGGGGACACAAAGCTTCCCGCTAAGCCGACTCTCCTTTAACTGCCGATCTGTTCTCCCTTGCTCTGTCGGTCCAGTGTGTGGTGTGATGCCGGCCGGGGCTCAGCCACGAGGAGTCGGCTGTGTGTCTGTTGGTTTGAGTCAGAGCAACGTGCGTTCGCGTACTCTACTCTATCCGTGTTCAAAGAAGCTATGGAAATTGGCGTGGTGTCCCTCCTCCGTCAAGGCCAGCCTCCGTGTTCTCTTCCCTGATGCCCGCATCATTTTGGCCTCTCCTGCCCTTTAGCGGCGGAGGTCGGTACTGCTCGCCTCAAGTGCAGCTCATCACCCTGGCTTACACCTCTCATCTGATCTGCGTTTGAGGGGCAGGACATGATAGCCCCACATGATGGACCCTAGTCTGCTCTACATGGCATACTTTCTATATAAAATAACAGAGAAATACTAATAAGTGAATCGGTGTATGAGTGTGTGTATGAATGGGTGGATGTGGTAAGATATGTAAAGCGCTTTGGGGCTGAGAAAATCGGCTAGAAGGCGCTATAAGTCAAGTCCATTTACCATTTACCATTTACCAATACAGCACAGGAGCCAGAGCCACCCAACAAAAAAAATAATTACATTTTCCACAAAACCAGTCCAGCTGGCTCAACTGGTATTCTCAGAGGAAATAGCATGAGGTAAGTTGTTGTCCCCCAGGAATGTGGACCCAGAGCATATTAGGCTATGTCATTTATGGAGCTTGTGCATGCTCTTTAAAAGATTATAGCTCTATAGATCCTGTTTAGAAACTTGAGTCCCACGAAATACAGGGTGTCACGCACTAATGTAAGGAAGCAAAGATTCTATCTCCACAGCCATTTGTATATACCTCTGAGGTTGAAAAGTGGTCAGATATGCAAATGGTAAAAAGTGAAAAATCAGCCATATATTATGGTAAATTCAGCATTTATTTAGCAAAGACTTAGGCTACATTCCGTCACCTTTGAGGGTTGTCATCACCCCATCATCGATTGGGTGAGCATATACTGTATCTCGGTTGGCTGCCATTGGATACAATTCAAGTTGGGTTTGGTAATGTTGTATTCAAATAGCCATTTAGTCATTTGGGTGTGTGATACAAGAGAGCAAACCAGGTCAGACGGGTCACTCTGTCAAAGCAGCACGTTTGGGACCCAAACAGAGAACTTGCACCACATTTGACTTTGATCCGGGTTTTCGGAGCGGCCAACTGAACCTGTTGGAATTTCCCCCAACTTCATTAAAAACAACCCCTGCTGCTGCTTTCAACTGGTCAACACTGTCATGTGATAGATTTACTTCCAGGACCGTTGTTTTCCCTCAGAATGATTTCCATCTGGCGTCATGAATGAAACAGACCTCCGGAGCACAGTAATAATTCACAGGGACAAACTAGTTCTATGGTTGCCCCTAAGCCCTAAGGATAAAAAAAACACAAGAAACTACTACCGTGTGGCTGTTATTCCTCTGCGAGGCATACACAGTGATGATAGGCAGAGCTTTAAAGAAGGTAAAGCTCCAATAGCTCCAATATGGTAAAATATCCCTATGCCTCACAATACGTAAGGCTGCATAACCTTTTACCTTTTACCTCCGAAACCTAATCCATTCATCTTCAGTCAGAGTTGACATTTGTGCAAACTTTGAAAAAAAATTCAAAAGTTTTCTTTCCTATTATTCCGGTCATGAGGCATTGAGTCACTTTGACCTTGACCTTTGACTTCCAAAATGCATTCAGTTCATGTTTCAAGAAATTCCCTTAAAGCGTTTTTTTAGAATGGCCCTAGACGGACGTTGTGCTAGACGTACAGACTTACAGATGTACTGTACATACAGACAGACAGATGGCCTATGCCTCCAGCCTTCAGCCATCGTCGGCTCAGGGACATAGAAACACTAAGAATCTCAGACCAAAGACTAAAAATCCATCCCTCTATTTTCTAAGCCACTTCTACCATTCAGGACCACTGGAACTGAAGCACGCAGAAAGGCCCAAGCAGCCTTTCATAACAATCATAATGTATAGTTCCAGAAAACAGAATGCTGCAAACATAAAAGGAAGTTCACCCTAATTCCAGCACTTCTACAGTACTAAAGAGTTCACATTTGAGCCCCATGAATGATATATTTCTCCTCCTGGAATGTAAGGTGATCATGTAACATGTTTGATGAATAAGATCTAATTAAGGAAAGAAGACACAGGCAGAGAAGCACTGACACTGATCCCAGGCCTGTATATCAAATACCACAACAATACTGGCAAGTGACGTGCATTAGACTAGATGGCCAAAGCTTGAGGTGTGGTTGGAGCGTGCCCGTGCCAAGTGCCAGGTGAACAGTGTCAAATTTGTAAATGATAGGGTTAGGGTTAGGGTTAGACATGACACTTTACCAGTTGATTTCTTGTTTCAAAAAAGTATTTTTTTGTAATAGTGTAGAACGGGGGAATGTGAGACACCCCCTGTATCTAGGCAACGGAACACATTTTTGGTCATGTGAGATATATGTTTTCAAGCTACTCTTATTTCTCCGTGGCCTTGAGGGAGAGGACCTCATGGTGATGTTGTGAGCATGTTTTTTTTCACAAAAATGTATTTTTTTGCATGTGAAGGTACATTTTCCTGCTGTCAACTTAATCAACTGTTGTGCCAAATCAAATTGATTCAGGTAGAAAAACTTCTATCATACATGTTGATGAACTACCAACACATGAAACCATGTGATGATGAAAACTGAAGATTAGTGTAGTAGCCGGTTGTTTCCCCATGGCAACCAAGACAAGGGCGAGACTGGACAATCATCATTGTGTTTCAGAGAGGTTTATTTCAGGAGCTTCCATCAGACAATACAGAGGATTTCATAGTAGCATAGTAGCAGCAGGCTGAGGCCGCAATGGCACTCTCGATAGCCCCAACCAGTGTCTTATATCTCTGTGTGAGTGGGGTGTCAGGTGTATTATTAACTCGCAAATAGACATGTAGTCTCATCCCAACAAGTACCAATAACAAACCCTTACATAGACTGTTTTCGTCTCTTTACCAGTGACCCCAACCTTTAGATATACACGTTCAGCAAACTCTTGATATTAGACTATTCAATTCACCACATTAGCCTGAATTGCCGAGTGAGGTAATTTTTTCTCAAATTGTGGCAGTGGGGTAAAGTGAGACAAATGCTGTGGGGTAAAGTGAGACAGTGTCTGTGCCCTCTTTTAATGAATCAATTATATTTGAGGTAGCAACGAGACTAGTTTGAATAGGATAAAAGACAATGCGGGCCAGAAGTGGGGGTTGAATTGTTATAGGGGTGTCGGCAAGGACATGGTTTGGCAGGTATGTATCTGGGGGACAGAAGAGTGACCTTTAACTTCAATGGACTCTAAGTAATATGTCTGTATTAAATGAATGATCCCAATAAAACAAATGCAGAAAAATATTAATCAAAAACTCAAAAGATGGAAAATGACAGCTGGGTCTGGTCCTGTGTTCTGAGTCCCAGGTTGTTCAAGCTGGTCCTAATTGTCCTTTGCTCTGACCCCCAGACACTAGCTGGCTCTAAGGGTCTTGTGTTCTGACCCCAAGACTGTTTTTTAAACTAACTGGTTCTATCTTTCGTTTGAATGATAATTATTGAATATGAATTATATGTTGTATTTTATCAGAGTTACTTTCAAGTGTTTAGAATTTTTTTTTGCTAAATTGACCAAACCCCATGATTCTGTTACTCGTCCGACATTAGTTTTGGAATATTTGATTTTCAAGCTAGCTGTCAGGATTGTAACTGTTACAACATGTGTTGTTATGGTAGTTTAGAGTGGAAAAAGCAAGTGGTTCAGTTTACCCCCTTGATTTTTTTGGTCTCTCTCAGTTTACCCCAAAGCTGGGGTAAAGTGAGACACATGACAACTTTTTTTGAAACAATCATATTTTCACTGCCATTCGTCCTGAATAAATTCTGATAACGTACATTGCTAGGAAACATCCTGAATTAATGGGAAATGTGTACATTTGACTGATAAATAATTTTAGCTCGCTAAGGGGAGAGCAAATGTAAAAAGTGTCTCACATTACCCCGTTCTCCCCTATATATTTCTTTTTTAAATGTTTGACAAAATATTCAAATTGTCAAAATCTAAGAAAATTATGCATTTATTTGTATCTCTATAAAAAAACTAAAATGTAGATGATGGGATTAAGCCAGAAGTAGAATCTTAATTTAAATTTTTATAACGTGTCCAAAGTTTTTATAAAACAGATTTTGGATAAACCCTTTTGTCATTGTTAATAAAAAAAATACCAGTTTTGTTCATAGAAATATGCTGAAAAATGCATTTTTACAATTAACAAAATAGGAACAAGCTCAGAATAATTATGGAAAGTTCAATTGAAGTAAGTGCTTTAGAAGTTGAGCTCTTTGGTTCAGAGAATTAAAAAGAAACTAATGTTGAGATGATGGCCGTAAAAATATGGTTATATAGGAGAAATATACAGACACAAACACACAGGGTTTAGTAAAATAAACACCTAAATGTATATTTCGGACCTTTTATTCATAATAGTATGAACAAATTGAAAAAAAACAATGTTATTGCCTGCAGTGTCTTGCCTTATGCTTGTGATACAAACTCATCCACTGACCGACTCACAGGCCACAGACAGACAATTTCCTTTGCTCAGACTATAGCCACACAGTCCCAACACTTATTGGCCAAATCCAGCCTAAAGGTGTGTTCTGACGTGGTCTCTCTCCATCTGCACAAAGCCTGAAGAATGCAAGACCTTCATCTCAAGTCGAGCCACAGATCACGAGAGACAGACTTACCTTAATCCATGTCTGTCATCCCTCATACAGCCAACTGTGTCTCTGTCTGACTCTGTAAACCCGCAATACACCCACCCACAGGCCCCCTAGACATGGGAACAAATCAGTCCTTTTTTTTATTTTCTCTTTTGGTCACTGTGGGAGACTTCATATGCAACATAGCATTGACATACACGTTTAAAGCACTCCTCCATGTCTGCAGCTCACACAGGTTCAATCGTCAGAGACTTCATGAACAAGAGGTTTCACAATGAACAATGCATTTATTGAAATGTGCTGAAGATATTAGAAGATTCTTTGGCGTTAGGACCCCATCGCGAAGTCATCTGAAGGGGGACATTGAAATCCTGGGCTGAAAAAAAACTGAAGTCCATTATGGGATAAGTCTATACTTCAATTGCTTTAAATAATTCAAACCATCCGTTTATTCCAGTCTCTATCAATTTCAGCATGTGAAAACATCAGCAGTCATAATCAATAGTCAGTATTGATCATTGTTAGTCAGTATTTTGATCCCACTGACACACTGAAATCCAGTGTATGAGGTGGACTCTGTGGTCAGTACTGGTCTTCTATACTGATGTCACAAGGATTAATGAACTTTTCATAGCTTCTTATATTGACTTAGTGTAGGGCTTATGCATTTCTCCAGAGGTGAATCTGACCTGGATTGATAGGATATATTTTCATTTGACATTTTTTATTTTTTTTTGCAAAAGAGCGTAGTGTTGCAGATTTGAGGGGGAACACTGCACTGATGGGAAAATGTTCTTAAACAGAACACAGTGACACGCTGTGGTGTGGGTGTGGGAGAGACCCTGTTCATGCAGCTGTATTCTGTTTCCTGCTTCTCTCCGGGGGAATCTGCATACAGCCTTGACCCCTGACTGCTGAAGTCATCAAAATACACAAACACGTAAATGTGTTTAAAAGCATTTACAATTGTGTGGCGTTTACCTTGTTTTTATTAATTTGGAGTGTCTTTAACTGGGTGGACAAAGAGTTTTCCTTCCAAAAACAGCTGAAAAGGGGTTTAAAAAACACAGACCACAAACACACGGCCCTATCCAGTTGTGGGCCTTTAATAACTTGTTGAACATCCATTTTTAAGTTTACCCCCATCACCTCCATTTCTTTTTCTCCCGATTAACTATCTTACCTCTGCACTACTATCTTTGTTTATATGTGGATGTCTGGGTTTTTATATAATTTGCTAATTATACCATATACAGTCATATGAAAAAGTTTGGGAACCCCTCTCAGCCGGCATTATAATTGACTCTGCTTTCACAAAAAAAATATAAAAGTGGTATGTCTTTAATTTTCTAGGAACAAGTACTGGGATGTTTTCCAAACAAAGATTTTTTGAAAAGCAGTATTTGGTTGTATGAAATAAAATAAAATGTGAAAAATTGGCTGTGCAAAAATATAGGAACCCTTGTGGTTTTGTTGATTTTAATGCCTGTAACAGCATGTAAAACTGATGACTTTAAACACAAAGTTGGTTGGATTATGTTGTTAAGCCTTGAACCTCATAGAAATGTCTGTTTAATCATGAGAAAATGTATTTTAGGTGCCTAAATGCAAGTTGCACTTCTCTTTGACTCTCTGCTGAAGTGAGACAGAATGGGATCATCAAAACAGCTCCCAAAAGATCTGAAAAACAAAGATTGTTCATTGTCATGGTTTAGGGGAAGGCAACAAGAAGCTTTCCCAAAGGTTTCAATTGTCAATTTCGACTGTAGGGAACGTTGTCAGGAAATGGAAGGACACAGGCATAGTGGCAGTTAAACCCAGGCATGGCAGACCAAGAAAAAAACAGGAGCGGCATAGGTGGAGGATTGTGAGAATGGTTGCACACAACCCACAGATCACCTCCAAAGACCTGCAAGAACATCTGGCTGCAGATTGTGTATCTGATCGTTCAACAATTCAGCGCGATTTGCACCAAAACATCTGCTTTTTATAAAGACCAAATAACTTAATTTTTGTCTCATCAGTCCAAAGCATTTTCTTCCAATATGAAGCTGGCTTGTCTAAATGAGCTTTTGCATACTCCATGCAACTGTATCTGTGGCGTGGGCGCAGAAAGGGCTTCCTTCTCATCACCCGACCATACAGATGTTTTGGTGCAAATTGCACTGAATTGTTGAACCATGTACAGATACACAATCTGCAGCCAGATGTTCTTGCAGGTCTTTGGAGGTGATCTTTGGGTTGTGTGCAACCATTCTCACAATCCGCCGCATATGCAGCTCTTGTACTTTTCTTGGTCTGCTAGACCTGGGTTTAACTGCAACTGTGCCTGTGTCCTTCCATTCCCTGACAACGTTCCTTACAGTAGAAATTGACAATTGAAACCTTTGGGAAAGCTTCTTGTAGCCTTCCCCTAAACCATGACAATGAATAATCTTTGTTTTTAAGATCTTTTGGGAGCTGTTTTGATGATCGCATTCTGTCTCACTTCTGCAGAGAGTCAAAGAGAAGTGGAACTTGCATTTAGACACCTAAAATACCTTTTATCATGATTAAACAGACCTTTATATGAGGTTCAAGGCTTAACAACATAATCCAACCAATTTTGTGTTTAAAGTCCTCAGTTTTACATGCTGTTACAGGCATTAAAATCAGCAAGACCACAAGGGTTCCCATATTTTTGCACAGCCAGTTTTTCACATTTTATTTAATTTCATAAAACTAAATACTGCTTTTCAAAAAATCTTTGTTTGGAAAACATCCCAGTACTTAGCTGTTCCTGGTAAATTAAAGACATACCACTTTTATCTTTTTTGTGTGAAAGCAGAGTCAATTATAATGCCGGCTGAGAGGGGTTCCCAAACTTTTTCATATGACTGTATATATACAGTCAAGTGCGAAAGTTTGTGAACCCCTTGAACATTTTGGAATTTTATTTATTGTAACCATCATTAATTCATTTTTATCAATACCAGTATTTTTTATATGAAATAACAGATGTTTGTTTATCAATTCAACATTTTTCTTTTCCAGAAATCAATTGTTAAAACAGATAAAACAAATTATTTGACGAATGTTGTATGTGCAAAAGTTTGTGAACCCTGAGCTGCATTGCTTAAATGGAGCAGGTAAACACAATCAGATGGGCCAAATTGAGTCATGAAATGGACCAATGTAGTGAGAGATCTTTAGGGAAGAAATTGGGCGGCACTAGATACAACAGAGATAAAACCAGGTCAGTTTAGGCTCACCAAAGTGAACCCATACAGGTCAGACATGCTAAAAGGGGAAACAATCTCAGAGGATCTCAGGAATAGAGTTGTGATGCTGCACATTTGTCTGGGGACAGCTATAAATTATTTTAAAAAAAGTTTGAGCTCCATCGGTCCACCGTGAGGCAAATCATCTACAAATGAAGAGCTTTAAGAGTGACTGAACATCTGCCTAGAAGTGGACTTCCTTCAAAAATATCCACAAGCGCCACAAGATAAGTGATTTTTCAGTTAAAAGCCAACCCAAACATTACATCTGGTGATTTGCAGACCTCTCTTGCAGCATCTGGGACAGATGTGCATGGTTCCACAATAAGAAGAAAACTCAGTCAACATGGCTTTCATGGGATGGTTGCTGAAGAAGCCTCTGCTCTCAAAAAAGAACAAAACTGCTTGTCACAACTTTGCCAGAGAGCACCTGGAGATACCTGAAGTCTTATTCTGTGGACAGATTAGTCAAAAATTGAACTGTTTGGTCATAACCAAAACCGCCATGTTTGGGCAAAAACGCAATTCTGCCTACCACCTAGAGAACCTTCTCCCAAGTGAATAATGGTGGTTTCAAATTGTCTGCAAATCTCCAGGTGTAATGTTTGGGTTGGCTTTTACCTGAAAAATCACTTTTCTTGTGGCGCTTGAGGATATTTTTGAAGGAAGTCCACTTCTAGGCAGATGTTAAGTCACTCTTAAAGCTCTCCATTTGTAGATGATTTGCCTCACGGTGGACCGATTGAGCTCAAATTTTTTTTTATGAATTTATAACTGTCCCCAGACAAATGTGTAACATCAAAACTCTATTCCTGAGATCCTCTGAGATTTGTTTCCCTTTTAGCATGTCTGACCTGTATGGGTTCACTTTGGTGAGCCTAAACTGACCTGGTTTTATCTCTGTTTTATCTAGTGCCGCCCAATTTCTTTCCTAAAGATCTCTCATTACATTGGTCTATTTCATCAACCAATTTGGCCAACCTGATTGTGTTTACCTTGCTCGATTTAAGCAATGCAGCTCAGGGTTCACAAACTTTTGCACATACAACATTCGTCAAATAATTTGTTTTATCTGTTTTAACAATTGATTTCTGGAAAATAAAAATGTTGAATTGATAAACAAACATCTGTTATTTCATATAAAAAATACTGGTATTGATAAAAATGAATTAATAATGGTTAAAATAAATAAAATTCCAAAAGGCTCAAGGGGTTCACAAACTTTCGCACTTGACTGTATCTGCAGTACACATCCTTTATGACTGATTCTGTTGCAGCCTGTATACATATATTGTGAGATCCATCATATTATTGTGCCTTGATCTTGCCTCTTGCTTTTATATCCATCGCATCACAGAGATGTATTCAGACAGGACATTATAGACAAAACAAGGCAAGGCAAGTTTATTTATATAGCACAATTCAGACACAAGGCCACTCAAAGTGCTTTACAGGGGCAAGATTAGAATACATAAAACACATTATAAAACATTTAAAATCGAATAAAAGAAGCAAATAAAATGAAAATTGCAGGTTAAAATGGAAACAAAAAAGTCTTCAGACTCGATTTAAAAGAACTGAGAGTTGCAGCAGACCTCAAGTTCTCTGGGAGTTTGTTCCAGATTTTTGGTGCATAATAACTAAAAGCTGCTTCTCCTTGTTTAGTCCTAACTCTAGGGACTGTAACAAGGATTGAAGTCCCTTTGTCTGAGATATCTGAAGCCCCAAAACAAGCACTTGGCCCTTTCACACCGCCGAAAAGAGAGGCTTGAGGAGCAGAGATGAGCCCAAACAGGAAGAAGTTGAGGAGGACACACAGAGAAGCTGGCTGGGAGTTCAGAGGGAGAAAGCCTCTTTCATAGTATCTTCCTGTTTATAGCTGGGCCTGTCCGGGGAGCTGGACGGGTCACAGCCTGTTGATCTAAAACCCTTCCCTTCTTCAGTACAGAGAACAGAGGGACAGCAGGGAGAGCTTTTTCTCTAATTAGAAGCCGCCCTATTCATCTCCTTCTATTCATCTCTCTGCTGCACTGCTGTTCAACGCTTTGAGATATTCAAAAAGATGATTTAGACCTCAAGACAAATTATACCACATACTATCTGGCTACATAGCGCAACGTTGAGACAGGAGGGACATCACATGATTTCATTTGAGAACATTTAGACATGAGGGAGAAACGTGTCTGTTCCTAGAAACACACTGGACCCACTTTCTACAAATCGAAATTAACCGGGACCTTGTTTCTGGTTGATTTTTTACCTTTGCTAACCCTCTTGGTTCAGCATGTTAGCATTCTACTACACACTCGCTTTATAGGCAAAAATATACAAAGCTGAGGCTGACGGGAATATCATTGGTTGATGCATCAATAAACCAAAGTATTGTATTTTGACAAGATGAGAAAATGAAAGGGTCTTTACGTCTTTAAGATACCATCAGACTAAATTTAGCGGCAGTACATGAAATGGGCCGAGCGAAATAACTGTCCCTAACGTTTAAAACCCTTCACTGGGTTTCTTTAATGAACACATGAACAATGAACACACACACACACAGTGGTTTATTTTGTGTCAGTCCCACACAAACTGTCCTGCTGCTGTAAATTGGACTAGACACTAGAGCACCAAATGTGTATTAATCTGCAGCTGAAAATAGTCCTTAAAAAAACTCACTGTCAACTCTCCAGAGTTGCAATTACTGCAAATGTCTGTTTTCCCCGCTGTAAGCTATAGGGACAATTTAAAGCTTTTTTATACTTACTTACTTTTTAGAGAGTACAATTTAGAAAGAGACCTTGTAAAGTTGTTAGCTGTTGTATAGAGATGTGGTTAGCTCTAACAGGACCACTGACCACAGTTTTCTGATATTACCGGTTCACCAACATGTTCGCTTAAGATACCATGTACATCACGTTCAACAGAAAAACGGACACATTACATATGTGCTTGTAAAGGCCAAATGTAAGTCCCATTTCATTATGTGAAAAAAAAGATTATTTTTTCATTCAGGTACTACAAAGACCAATGTGCATGCTTGGAGTCACACACACTGTACAGTTCAAAGCCTGGGTCTTCATACAATCAGGGGAAGCCGGGTGGAGATGGGGCGGTGTGTCCTGTAGACTGTGGCCCCTCTCTCCCCTGAAGCCAAGCACAATAAACACACCCAGAGGGTCGGCTTCAATCGCCTGTGCTTTGGTTGGAATCAGGTGGAGACTCAAATCACACGCAGCCGTGGTAACAGCGTATAAAAGAGTGTAAACAATCCCGCCCTTAGGACCCCAGGCATCTGGGTGGGGTCCACCAAACATCCCCTCTCTGTGTCGGGGGTTAGGAGGTGGGGGGGGTTCAAAAGGTATTGGTGGTGGAAAAGGGTGGGAGGGTTGAGACGGAGAGTTCCAGTCAGTGTTCCATCCCTGGTTAGAGAGAGAGAGCTTTGGGGTCAGGTGTTGCACTGCATGAGAAACAGTGGGGAGGCATACTACTTCTTGGAAAGACAGTTGATAGGGTAGCACCTCTGAAGGTTTTCAGACTCCACTTTGGTTTCAACTGATGTTATGTGTTACTTCTGTCGCCGCCATGGGGGATTCTGAGTAATATCACAACAACAATGCGGTGATTGAGCATGTATTTGATACCTTTTTGCTGTACGTCCAGGTTTTTTCTAAGAAGTCAAATCAATAACTTAAACATTTCGTGGGATTTTTCTGAGCTCCTGCGGCAATGCCGGGGGGGGGGCTTTTGTGGAGTTGGTAGGCTTAATCAACTTTGTGTAAACTTGTTTGGCGCAAAGTATGAATGTAACCCACATTCATTCATATGAAACAGTGACTGCTATAGCTTTGAATTCATAAACTCACTATTAGACCTGTACTGTCTTTAAGACACAGAATACAAAAACACATGTCCTTTCAACATCACACATTACTTTATTATTATTCATCATTATTATTAATATGTCAGTTTCTTTACAATCATCTTTACATCTCTATCACAGGTTTCAAACCCCTATCCCCCCCGGTTAGCTATATGCTTCCTGGTTGCACAGCTGGACGGGGTCCTGTAGGAGCCATCCAGGTGGAGCAAAGCATGCTGGGAGGGGAGAGAGGGGCCTAGTGAAGCCCTGCAGGGCAGGAATGAGGGCTGCCCACTGGAAAAATAAACAGTTAAAATATGCACTGCATACGAGAATCTACAGCACGCACAACATACACCTGCTAAAACATCACAACATCACACCGGGCAACTGAAGGCAAGGACAGATGTACTGAAAGTGTCAGGCAGCATGATGATGATATAGTATTCTGTAAAACATTTGTGTTTAAAAAGGCAGACGAGATGCAAAAAAAAGAAAACAATGCCAACAATTCCCCAAGACGTTGCTGTAACGCAGAAAACCTCCTATCATAATATTCAACCATCTGTCATCGTGAATTGATTTCCAATGTCCTATCACAGATTCCAGCTTTGGCGGAAAAGGCCATTAGGATAAAGATTTTGCACAGTGTGAATATTTGTATTGGAAATATATTGATATCCAAGGTATAACAAAAAAAAAAAAAAGGCATAAAAGTTACTTAACATGAGTAAAATGCCATGAAACATGAAGGCAGAACAATGGAGCACAATTATACAACAATAAAACACAGCTGTACAAGATAGAGGCAGCATCACTGGTCCCTTGTCTCCATGTTAGCATAATACATTGAACATAGATTCTGTATTGCATCATTTGAAAAACGTGGGGGGAGGGGGGCCACAATCCAAACACCAAGTACACTCAAAACTTTTCTCCTTTAAAAAAATAAAAAATATTTTCCAACCTGCTATCCTGCCCACCCCTTGCGTCCCCCTACAGCCTTTATCTATTGAAATCAGCAGGCTTCACGACGAGTCAACATTACTCAGTGCACATCACATCGCTGTCCAATCCTTTCACTCCATATCCAGTTAAGTCTATTCAGTGTGGCTTGGGGGGGGGGGGGGGTATGGGGGGGAACGGCCCAGTTTATGGACACTTGCATTGTTACCTGGGGATTATATAGACAGCCGTGACCGCAAACCCCTGCCTCGACTACTGTTTGTCAGTGGAAGGGAAAGTTTCACTTGTGGTTAATGTAAGAAGTGGCTGGATACCTATCCTTTGATGTGGCCTTAATGGTTTGTAGTGCAAAGTATGCTTTCCTGCCTGTCCCGATGAGAAACTCAACCTCCCTTCATTCTTTCTTTCCCCCATACCAACATTCACTTACAGAGCACAGCGCAACTGTTGGACGTGCGCCAAAGCAAGCAAGAATTGCAATACGTGGCTGGATGATGCAAGGTTGCATGACCTCGTTCTTTAATTACAACATCCTCATAGCTACTGCAGCGTGTGCTTGATTTACCTTAGCAACGCTTTAACTGCTCCGAATAAGACAAATCAAGTGTAGTGAAGTCTAAGTAGCTTAAATAGAGAGCCCAAGTGAAAGCGGATGTTCCATGGTATGTTCCAAAAGAAAAGAAAATCTCATTCAAAACTATTTCAGATAGCAAGTGTTGAAGTAAACTTATGGAACATTCATTCAACAACATGACCGATGACAAAAATCCTGAATTGACAGATTGCGTTGAGTTACAATCGCCAGTGGAAGAGAGCTGACATCATGACTTTGGCTGTGTATATTAAAGCCAGTGCTTATAACATATCTGTTATAGCTGGACAGGCAAGGTGATGCACCAGGCAGCTGTAGTCCCTTGGTCCCCCGCTGTGTCTCTCCTACACGGGCACATGCCTCTACCACAGCTAATCATAGTAGCGTCATTTCTGCATTTTTAACTTAATTTAAACGTTTCTATAATACAGAACGACAATATTTGGAACTCTTTCACATCTTTCCCAACCCAAAAACGCTCAAAACTGTACTAGTCTCAACATGTTACTTTGTTTTTTTTAGACTTAAAAATGAACCGACAAATGCGAGACAACTTAAAAAAAACTAGCTAAAGCAGGCACGCTAATGATGACAGCTGTTCCCCTCCGAATGTGTAGACTTGAAGAGATGAGTGGACCTGAGAGAGTCTGGTCATTTCCAGGTTTTAATACAATTCCTCTACTATGTTCAGGAACTCATTGGCTGAAGACCCAGCGGTATTTTGTGGAAGCTCCGCCGATTCCATTTACTTTCATTCAAAAAGAAAAAGAAAAAGATAAATGAGGCGAGGTGAGGCCCATAGTAAACGTCAGCTGAAGCTTGACCGTTACTGTTAGCAACCCACTGCACTTCAACCACAGCTTCAATGGAACAGGTGAGCTACCATTCATGCCCAAATACATGATTTACACAAAGGCACTGTGGTTATGGTTACTTGTGCTTTTATAGAAAGTGATGTGGAAGAGAAACTGCCATGTAAAAACAGAACATTGAGATAAGATGCATATATGTGCTAAAGTAACCTAGCATTGTTTGTATGTAATTATGTCATGTGTGGAAGAACCAAGGCCTTAGTAGAGTTACTTTTAACTCTTCTGTGTGTTTTGAATGTCACATACTGTGAGAAACAAAAAGATTTCTGAATGTCAGATGTACCGCATACAGTGTATAACCGCTTTGTAGCAGATTATGGAAACATACATTCTATCCATCTTATCGATGTATAGATGAGAAAATCAATGATAAACCCCAACAACCCTCTGAACAGGATTTTTTTTTAAAGTGACACTGTTGAACAATTGTTTAGTTTGTTGATATTTAGTCTTATTGTGTGTTCTACTGGAGAGGCACACTCCAGAGGTGATAACTGCTGTCTGTTAAACATCTCCTAGGGCTTCCAGTTGTAAACTAGTAGCAGCTCCAGAGCAGCCTCTGCCGTGGCCAGCATACACACAGTGCTGTTGAGCTACAATCTCCTGTACAGTAACCGAACGAGCAGTAGGTGTATAATAATAAATAGTGTTAATAAAAATCTGTAAAAACTACATATTTTGCCCCAACAGCAACCATCCCTTATTGGTTATTGGTTTGTAACAGTCAAACCAGAATCAGAAAAAAAAATCCAAAAGAAAATGTTAATCCCAGCCACCTAGAAGCAAACATGTGCCTACACCGCCTACATGTCAAACAATAATAGAATAAAATAAATTCTATTTGCTCTGTGAAAGAAAAACAATGGGTAAAAGTAGAGTTCCTCTGAAGAAACTTTGTCATTCTTAAAAAATGTTGTTTTCTGCTTCAAATGTTGATGAGAAACAAGACTAAGAAGAGAGAGCGAAGTCCTGGCATCACAGAGCGAAGGCAGTTTTGGTAGGGTCACTGTGTGTAATGGTGGTCATAATGCGTGTGTGTGTGTAATGGTGGTCATAATGCCTGTTGCTGTGTGTGTGTGTGTGTGTGTGTGTGTGTGTGTGTGTGTGTGTGTGTGTGTGTGTGTGTGTGTGTGTACTGGGTCCAGCTGCATCAGTGGCTGTGCTTGTCGTTGTCGGCCGACGGCGCCTCCTGTAGGAAGGGAGTGAAGGAGGAGCGGACGGGCCGGCCGCACAGGGGCTGCTGCACACGGAAGTTGTTGACCATACTCTTCTGAACCTCCTCCTCTGCTGAGGTGAAGAGAAGGCTCCGGAACACCGCCAGCTAAAAAGGGAGGGAAAGAGGACATGGAGGGTCTTAAAACAGGCTTCTATATAAACGTTCACAGGCTTCTCACTTCATCCGCTGTTGTGAAGTGGGTAGGGCAGTCGACCCTCAACTACAGGGTTGAGTCTCCCTGCCACATGTCCAACTGTCCCTGAGCAAGACACTGAACCCTAAATAATTGCTCTCGATAGTTAGCCTGCTATCGGTGTATGAGTGTGTGTGGGTATGGGACAGGTCTCCCTTGAAAAAGAGTCTCTGGTCTCAATGGGAGTTACATGTATAAATAAAGGTTTAAAAAAAAAAAAAAAAAAAAAAAACACAACAATGCTGTCAGGCAAGTTTAGCTCCATGCAAATTCTCTCATAGCACAGGTATCTGGACACACCTGGTAATTATTAGGACGGTTTGTACTGAAAAGGAGCACATGATCTCATTCAAAAAACTTGTTGCTACTGTGAGGAAACACTAGGCTGTATTTTTTACTTAAGAAGACAACAGGAGCCCTCTAGTGGCTGGTCAAAGATGGAGCTCAGCTTTGAGCTTTATTAACTGATGTTGGGCAATTTGGTACATGTTTCTGGCCACCTCAGTGTTGAACCCTACCAACTCTTGAGAAAAATTACATTTCTAATCGCCCCACTAGGTTTACCAGGAAGTTGCTACCTTTACTTTTCTGCTGCCAACCAAAGCAGTGAGCTAAAAAAAAATATATATATATATAAACATATTTTTTTCAGTGGTTCGCTTTGACAATGATTCAGTTGAAGAACTATTTTGGTTAAAACAAACACACACACACCTGGTCATGGCTGACTTCTATGTGCTGCTTCATAACGATCCAGCTGACGGACTCTGTCAGAGGGGGCGTTGTCAGGGAGCCATGGTACGTCCAGTAGTCATCGATGTTGCTGGGTAACAGACAGGCGGGGTCGAACCTGTTGAACTCCACTACACTGTCCTAGACACACACACACACACACACACACACACACACACACACACACACACACACACACACACACACACACACACACACACACACACACACACACACACACACACACACACACACACACACACACACACACACACACACACACACACACACACACACACACACACACACACACACACACACACACACACACACACACACACACACACACACACACACACACACACACACACACACACACACAAATGGATGCTTCAGCTGTGTGTTGAATTCTTTTTTTTATGTTAGGAGGACCACAGTGGAAATGAGTTACATTATTCACACAAGTTCTCATTTATCAATTATAATAACATTGTTGTTGTGTTAAAATATTATTAGAGATATAATAAAATATTTGCTTACATCTTTGAAAAAAAAGGTCACAGACCAAAGTGACGGAAAGCTGAAACTATAATCTAAATACTACAACCATCATTATCTAATCATTACATTGGGTAATAAATCAGATTAGTATTACACACTGACTGTTGTGACTGTGTGCTTTGACCTTATTGGACAAACACCAACCTTATCAGACACTAATAGTGATAAGCGGTGCAGTAGATGTGGTGTGAAAGAAGGACAGACTATGACCTCCAGCCAGGCACAACAAGAATATACCAACAGATATTTTCAACCAAGACTATCTTTATGTCATTTATAATAGTAACTATCAGTCTAATTTGATCCTGTACAATGTAGTGTCTCAATTGAACAGACCACTAGAGGGCGTTAGTGCTGTTAACGCTCATTTTCAGATTTTAAAAGGGTGATTGTGTGTGTGTGTGATTTTTTTGTTGTACTAACCTTGTGTCTGATAGCAGGCAGAGCGTCTACCAGTTTCTGTAGGCCTTCATGTCTCTTTCCCACCTGCACAAGGATTAGATATTAATCTGGATTACTTTCCACAGTGTAAAACTGCACGTAGAACACATACCACCACATAATGTAAACAGCATTATCGGCATGCCAACAGCGCTATTGCATAACAAGGTAGACGAAAACATCAGGCCTCAGTGTGCAATTATGGCGGGGATTTACAAGTGTGAGTGCATGTGTGTGTGTGTGTGTGTGTGTGTGCGTGTGTGTGTGTGTGTTTGTGTGCGTGTGTGATACCTTAAGGAATATTCCAATAACAGCCAGTCCGTTCTCCTCCATCACTGCCTCCTCGAACAAACTGTACTTGTCGGAGTTCCAGTGGACCAAGTGGAGCTGAGAGCACACACACACACACACACACACACACACATAATGAGTTTATTGTTGCGACAGACTCATTCTGAGCTATATTTAAGCTACATTAGCTATATCAATACAGCATAAAGGGAGATACAGTTCAGTTCATGTGTAAACATGTGCACATTCAACTACCAGTAAAAGCCAATTGTAAATATACAATTAAGTCATTTAAAACACAAAAATGTGGACAGGTACGGGCAACACACAAAGGCTCAAACAATTAGATTGAACGACTGCCCTAATCATTTGCAGTGGTATCAAACAATTTGCTTGAAAGCACAAGTGAAGAAAGAGCCATGCTAAGAAAGCACAAAGTTGTCAGTCAGGACTGTAACTTGATACTCTTACCACACACACACACACACGCATACAAAGAATGCTGAGTGATGAGAGCAATGACAAGGACACATTCTCAACACCACCAACAAGGGCCAGACAGAAGACACACACACACACACACACACACACACACACACAAACAGTTGACGTGAGCAGTCTCACTCCACTCGTGCACACATAAATACACACACACACACACGCGCAGTCAGTGGAACATTTTGTTACATAAGCAGGCTAAACTCAATGGGAGAACATGAAAATAGATGTTCCATGGGCAACACTGAGGGTGGACAGCTGTACCACTTTGTGTGACGTATAAACTGCCTATGTTTGATACAAAGAGTCACAGCTGGATCAAAGCATCTAGCAACATGCCTGATAGCGTCTGTACAGCGGGCTACAGAATACCGACACAGCCAGATAAAGGCTGCTCTGCGTCAAACTTGACGTCACTCTTACAATACTAGCAGTATTTTCCCGTGGAACTTGAAGAGGGTAATGTGAAACAGAAACGAAAAGGGCCCTGCAGAGCCAGTCAACATTGACACTGTTTAAACAGTGTTGGATTAGTTTACTCCCATGTCTCCTTTCTTCTTTTAACCCTCAGGAGATCGTTTAGTCATTACTGTGGATTTAGTCTCTCTCTCTCTTTATCTTTCATCACCCGCTTTCTTGATGACACCATAACTGACTTTTTCCATGAACAGAACACACACACACACACACACACACACACACACACACACACACACACACACACACACACACACACACACACAGTGCAGTGCCTCTGTACTTAACAAACTTCATTAATCCAGCAGCAGGCAAGTTGTTTAAAAAAAAAGCAACAACAGAGTAGGTGTGTACCACAAAGCTAAAGATTCCACTATACTTCTTAGCAATCAACGCATCAGTCAGGCCCTGAGCCTACTGGATGCTTCAAAAAGGAATGAAGATATTGCATAGTATGATGTTTGTAAGTAGAAGCAAAGCATGGCACTGCTTTGTGCTTTGCATTTTCTTTTCTTTTTTTAAATATTATTTTAATAGCGTATTTGTAGGTTTCCTTATACAACCAGATATATTTAAGGGAAACTACCATATCAAATATTTTCTCTTAAAAAGGTGGAGTCAGCGATTCTGGAGTATGCTTGGTGTCAAAATGACTTTTTGTCCAAATCATTGAATAACTCACAATCCGCTACCTGACGGTACACTGCTCCAGTATCAAGAGTTAATACACAGCCTAGGCTCTGTAAACAGGCAGGTTGCTATAGCTACAATGGGGCCACATTGTTAACACACCTTTTGTTTACCTACTACTTTACAGTGCCTAGGCGGTGTGTGTTAACATCAGATTCGTATTAGCTCACACATGTACTGACATGTAGCAGAGCGCGAGGAGATATTCACTGAGATTTTGACAAATTATTTTGACAGCAAACATTCTCCAGAATTGCTGACTCCACCTTTTAAATAATTTTTTTTTTAGTTTTAGCACAACCTAAAAAATAAACTAGTACAAGGTGCATGCAGCCCCTGTGCGTGCAATTACAAAGAGAATCAGATATCCTTCTTGCTGTCTGTCTCGTCTTTGTTTTCCTTTATTAACTTGTATTAGGGCAAATTTCCTTTTTCTGCCTTCTTTCTATATTACCTCTGCAGGGAACAGCCTCCTGTCCAGAGTGTGCTCTGACCCCCAGGCGTTGCTCTCTCCCCAGTGGAAGTGGAACTGACACAGCCTGTATTTGTCTTGCAGGGGGCCACCTTTCAGCGCTGCACCGAGGGAGAGAGAGAGAGAGAGAAAGACAATCTGATTATAAATGGGTTTGCCCTTGTACACAGGTCACACAACTAAGTATTTGCTTCTTCTTCTTCTTCTAAAAGGAGGAGGAAGTGATTCCAGGAAGAACGTCTTGCAGGGCAGTGACACCGACACAGAAACATCCAGGAAATAGAATAGCAAA
Organism: Ammodytes marinus; assembly: GCF_949987685.1. Classification (NCBI taxonomy): domain Eukaryota; kingdom Metazoa; phylum Chordata; class Actinopteri; order Uranoscopiformes; family Ammodytidae; genus Ammodytes; species Ammodytes marinus. The sequence goes on along the minus strand of NC_137234.1, from coordinate 26,288,852 downwards.
GAGACAATAGACAATCTTTCCTCACACCTGTATAGTGTTTATGAATGAGTGTAACACACCCCAGCAGATAAGGACTGGGATATAACACACTCCTGTGTTCAAAAAAAAACATTCACGTCAACTGAATCTGTAGTTAAGGATTCTGCAATCACGTCCCTACACCACTCCACTGTTCATTGTTTATTTCAACTGGTAATAAAATAGCGCTCTCCACATTTCACTGTAATAAACTGGTTGTTTGTTCTCTCAGCACACAGACTAAGCTCATAATACAAAGACTGGGGGGGCATGCGGCGTTCAAGTTCATATTGCATAGCTTTGTAACATTTTGTAATGTTACCAAATAAGGCTTGTATTTAGGGTTGTGGTGGTTTGGATGGAAAAGTTATACAGTATTTTGGTGTAGTTGCTTAATTACACTAAAAATAGCCAACACTTTAAATACAGACTATATGATAACTGGTGAGGTCAGGTGGGACACGTAAGTCACATGACAGTCACCAGATCAATGGGACAGTTGCGGGTTTTTATCAGCTGTTTTAAGTGTACCATTGATCAGCGGATTCTTCTCAAGAAAGAGCAGGGGGCTTTTAAAAAGGGTCTGGGGGAGTAATCTTCTCTTGTGTAGATCAAAACATGCATTCCCTTCACTAAGATGTCCACTCAGATGTATAGTCAATAGCTTATGTGCTCCCAAATTTGGAAGTAAAAAAAACGAGGAAGTTGAATTGCAAAAAACTGACTGAGATTTAAATAGATCTTCAAGATAAGACATTGACCCTGCGTTCCAATCCCCATACTTCCCTACTATTTAGTATGCCAGAAATAGATTCAGGATGTCCCAATACATGCACGTCAATTGTCGTATGCTGAAAATACATAAATGCCCCACTAACTCCAATAGAATTCTGGAGCATTCGTCTTTATTTTTAACATTTCTCGACATAATAAAAAAAAAAATCATCCTCATCGGATTTTTTTTTCTCTCCTGTGGCCCTAAAACTCTTCTGTACTTTAGTATGTAGTGTAAAAGAAAAAGTATGTGATTTGGAACGCAGACATAGTGTACACAATAAAAAAGACACGATGGGGATACTTACTGGACTTGTCTGTAGTGTCATCGTACTCCACCAGAAAGGAGTAACCGTTGTTCCAGATCTGCTGGCAGGTGTGTGGGTCGTAATCAGGGACCAGGGGCTTGAGCTCCGAGTCGAAGACGCTCTTCCGCACCGCAATGTCGATGGGAGACTGCCGGTCCCCTCCCGGTACCGCCAGGGGGCCCTGCCACATGGGATGCACTGCAGGAGAGGAGGGAGAAAAAAGAAATCAAATGAGGAAAAATATGAAACTTTTAACATGGAAAAAACTGACAGAAACCCTACAGTGATCTGCTGCCAATGGAAAAAATGGCCAAAACAGAAAAATGCTGACACCTACATTTCATATTGCACTCCGCTGCTTCTTTCTGCATTCTTAGACAGTCCATTTTCACACAAGAATAAAAAAAAAAAATCAAGGTGTCCTCTGTTAAATCTTATCACAAACTACACTAGTGTCAGTGCTAGAGAGAGAGACACACACACACTACCCTTCTTGTTCCTTGAGGCGTTTTGGAGGAACTGAATGTAAACGGAGCAAGTCAGCAATAGTACTTCCTTCTAGTCAGTCCTCTCTTTTTTTTTCCCCCCCAAAGGAAATTACAAAATAGGAGAGAGATGTGGGCTGGCTGAACAGAAAGTGACACGCGGAATGTTCTGGCACGCCCCCAGCTCCCCTGATCCACAGCGGGGGAATCCGACCAGGACTTCTGGCCTGTCCCAACCGCACGCACGCTCCGGCCAAACGGCTCTGTCAGAAGGCCTTACTTCTAATTACCCAGGAGGAAAAAAAAACTAGGCTCACTTTCCCCTACGCCTCCCTCCTTCTGATTATCCTTTACCCCCTGAAATATTCCCCCAACAAACTAAAACAAAAAAAAAACATGAAATCGACTTATAACATCTAAACATATTATTTTCTTATTTTTTTTTAAACTCAGCTGAAAAGATTGTTTCTCTCCCTCCCTTGACCTAGATAAAAACTGGAGTCAAGTGTAGTTGTCAGAGGGCACAAAAGACATTGCAGTCTATTGTTCTCTCTCTCTCCATTCACCCAGCACAGCACAAAGGCTTTAATAAGTTTTCCACTGAGAGCCAAGCTGAACAGGTCTGACTGGGATATGACCTCCATCTTCATCAGATTTCAGCAGGCTCCTTGTGGGGGGGGGGGGGGGGAGTTGGCTGCCTCACAGACCCAAAGAGGTGACTGCTAGCAAAGCCGTTCATCATGCTCCTCCACACAGGCTGATGGTCGGCTGGGAGTATGTTCTGATTGGGTGCCACGGTGTTACTCTCTGGAACTATGTGGTGTTAGTGATTCTGGAGAACGCTTGTTGATGTCAAAATCACTTTTTCTTTTGTTAAAAATCAGTGAATATCTCAAGAGTCCTTACTGCTCGCCATCCTCTTCAGTACACACTGACACACAGACATCTATTGGATCATGAGGAGATATTGACAAATAAAGGTGATTTTGACAAGAAGCATTCCCAAGAATCGCTGACTCCACCTTTAAAAAGGGACCAGCCAGTGTTGTGGATTTCAAAATCTCAGGTTATACACACACCGCACATCTCATATGTTTGTTGTATTGTGAAGTCTGCCCTTGAAAGGTGCCATATAATTAACATATCATTATTATTATTATAAATAATAATACGACCAATCCTACAGAAAATCAAGATCCAGATTGATATAAATTGTAGCCTCGGGGTTCGATATAATTTTCAAAACTCTGACACCCCTTTGTATGACTTTTTACTGTGGCACTGCAGCCCGACCGACCGATCATATCTCTATGTAACTATGGACTGAACACTGACTTCCTAGTTCCTGCATTGACATTCTCATAAAGAGGAGTTTCTCTTCTGTATTTCCTTATCACACTAACGCTCACTGTCATCAAATGTCAGCTGTCAACTACTATTAACTGAGCCCTTTCCCATAGATCTAAATGCTGATGTCACTGTTCCTATTGAAACACTAATCTGCTGAGCGGTCTTTGTGACTGAAGCTCCTGTCATCCATTCACCAACAATAAACACTCTTTGAAAATGACACTTAAAAGTTTTCGCTTGCCATCTTGTCTTGATACAAAATCTGAATCAGCTAGGCAGCTGAGTCAGGACATTATTTAATAGATGCCATAATGTATGATGGGATCATGTTAAAGGCTGGTTAAAGGGCGATTCTGGAGAAAACTTGTCAACATCAGAGAATATCTCCATGTTAATAAATAGCCTAGGCTCTGTAAACATATTGCTAGCTGTGATAGGGCCCCTTTGTTAAAATACTCTTTGATTACATTCCCGTTAACAGAGCCTTGACTGTGTATTAACACTGGATTTTTTTTCAACACACACACACACACACACACACACACACACACACACACACACACACACACACACACACACACACACACACACACACACACACACACACACACACACACACACACACACACACACACACACACACACACACACACACACACACACACACACACACACACACACACACACACACACACACACACACACACACACACACACACACACGACAGGAAGAGGATATTTTTCTCCAGAATCACTGACTCCACCTTTAATTTCTAATAAAGTACCATACAGTGTGCACCCGTGTGGAAACATCTTTATGCGTTATGTTTCTCCACTCATCACTCAGGTACTTTAATTAGTAACCCGTCTGTATATGAACTGAGATCAGTGGCTAAAATAATTTACCAATATCAACCTTTACCTGCAGACAGTGGGTCAGAAAGTGTGAAACTGGTCACGATGAGCTGTTTGTACCAGCCATGGCTACTACAGCTGAGCATCAATACATATTTAACAGTAGTTTTTAATACGCGATTTAAGGTTTATTCTTCCGTTTAGATACATTTGAAAAACATAATGTATATATCAATAATACATTACCTATATTATACTATATACTTATGTTACCAACAGTGTGAACAACAGAAATTCACACTGCCCATCCTCAAGGAAGGAACCCACTTTGGGAAACTCTGCTTCTAGAGCCATTTGTGAGTGACATTTCTCAGGTAGCAATATGGTGTATCAACTCAACTAAAATCTCTCAGCGTATTAGGGTTAAGGTTTGGGGCTCCGAACTGGGTCTTCAAAACCCAGTGAAAGAGTAATGCCTTGTACGGTATACCATCTCTTTTTCTTTTTTCCGTCGCAGGCAGTGTGCCTTCGTACCTTAAATACTATCTATGCTTTGTACATAACATTCCTTTGAGTCAGTAGCCTGGCATTCCCAGACCTGCCACTAGGCGCTGGCAAATTAAATTTGCTGCGCGTGTTGGTCTGGACACGCTCCGTTGAAGCTTTATCAAGAAAACCAGAAATCTGGCTATGATTTCAATTGGTTCTATCTAATATGGGCGCCCCAGAGCCCCTTATATGGTACTCTGGGGAGGACGTAACCGTATGACGACAGTGACGTGCATGCGACGTCGAAGCCGTGATAGTAAACATCAAAGATGGCTGCGGATATGTTGTGTGAGTTTGAGACTGCTTTGACCTCGACCCTTAACGATTTGGAAGACGGCACTCAAATCTTTCATTAGCAAGTAAGTGGAATGTTCCGTTATGCCGACCGACAACGGCAAACGTTTAATTTAACAGTTTAACAGCTGTTCGCTAAACGAACGGGGCTTACGTCACCTTGTGCATCGCTCTGATTGGTTGTAGTGCTATCCAACTGCGTGCAGTGGCATTTGAAATGCACGAGTAGGAGCCGCCCCTTGAGTTGGAAATTACTATTGATCGTGGCCAGACCCTCTATCGTTCAAGATATCAGGGTATGGATTTCCAGGCTAGTGAGTCAGGTGATTTACCTAAGTAATGAGGAAACCAGTGAATGTCTGTTGCTCCCAGGCTGACAGAGTTAAGGGCAAGTCAACCCAAACTGGACTGACTAAACAACAGTGCATTCCAGTTCAACAAGCTTGTCAAAAGTTAAAAATGAGCTCTCTTTATCACCACATCAGTTGAACACAAAAGCTGGCTCTGTGACTGCAGTTGGTAAAGAGATGTTGAACAAGACAAGGCTTATGGTATTGGGTGCGGCGGAGAGGAGGAGGTTGTTGGGACCTGTCTGACAAGGTTGAGCACACAGCAAAATGCAAGAAAATGTCTCCTGGTAGAGGCCTAACATAGAAAGGCAATAAATGCTCCTCTAGCAGCATGTTTGGTGCAGCCTGTAACTGCACTATTTATGAAACATACGTGTCACATGACCTGCATACTATAGGAGCTATAGCCAGAGACATGTAACACAAAGCTGAACAGGGATAAAAACACAGTGGCGATGTAATAGATAGAGATAATAAGGGCACAAGATAACAAAGGGCTTTTAAAGATTAAAAAAACAACCCCCCTGATAGCGTCTATCGCCAACACATTGACGCTCCAAGTCGGTCAAAGGGCTTCATTTGGCCCCAGTGATCAAAGAGATCGATAGGCTACATGTTTGGAAAACCTGGAGCCGGAGGTCTAATCAAACCCAGCTGAGTCAACAGAGACGCGTATGATCGAGATCCAGTGATGAGTGAAGTCCAGTCCGAGCGTTCCCTCTTGCTCTTTCGTGCACGTTTTTCAGATGACAACAAAAGTGACCATTAACAGACTGATGCAGTTTGTGACCCACAATGAAAGAAAGGCCTCTGGGGCTAGTGGTACAACAATGACACCCAAAACAAACAAAAAACCTTGCCGGGGGTCGGGTATATAGCCTACCATGTTTCCTTTCGAAGCTATGTGATGTGGTAAAATAGCAGCATTAAAGCTATAAACACCGTTGCCATGAACCGCTCACGCTATCAGTCAGTACTTACTCTGAGACAGCACATATTTGCTGGAGCACGCCAAGAGGTTGCATCTCCTGACTGGGGTTATCCGGTGGCGGCTGGCGTGCCTGGCGAGTTGTCGGTGAAGCTGAGAAGCCAGAGGTCTCATTACGGATGACAAAGTCACCATATTGATGAAGCTAACGTAACCAGCTTCCTTGAAAAGAAAAAAACAAGCAGCCACAAGACAAGCAGCGTCCTAACCGTTCAAATGCAACGTATTTTCCTTCGCGCGCTGTTTTTGTCTAAAGCCAACGGTTAGCTGAGCCTATTGCTTTTAACTCCACAAAAAAAGTTAGCCTGTTCACAACAACACTGTGTGCTGGCTCGGCTGTTGTGTGTCTGTCTGCTGTGCCCTCCTGTCGTGTTCCTGTGTGGAGGGCGGGGGAAGGGGGCAGGCTTAAGCTTTAACAGGCATTTTTTTAAATGCACCTGGAGCTATTGCCTGGCGGTCAATATTAACCCGTCAAACGGTGTCCTTGTCGGCCCAGACCCCCGATGAAAGACTACAGAGCGCCGCCGTTAGCCAAACTGTTTACTCGGCAGGAAATATGAGAGGAGGGGGCTGCGGTGGCGACCAATCAGAAGCCTCCACTGAGGGGCGTAACAATGCCTGATGATGATGCAGACACCAAGACATATTTGATACAACAGTATCACTTTCTGAAATGTTAATCTATATGTGTCTACTCAATTTATAGGCAATTTAATTTGATACTCACTGAAAAGTGTCTCAATAAAGAAATTACAATAAAATAAAAATGCAAATAAAATAAAACATACAGTAAGTAAGTACTGTAAGTACCGGAAGTAAGTCTGGGTGGGATAAATTGATTCAATCTGTATATTTTGTTTTCCCCAAATTATAGGGATATTCATAACACACACAAGTTAGTAATTCATTCAAACCTTCGTGTTAAACAAGTCCCACTGTCTAGATTCATAGTCTGGTTGACTGCAGGATATTGCCAATGCCAACAGTATATTGCTACAGTAGGCTATAGCCCCCTTATACTATCTATGGTAGGCCTATAGCCTACTGCCATTTAAAAACAATGTATTTGAGTATTTCCCACGTTAGCTCATATGAAGTATTGTACTGTTTTTGTGATCACATGTTCATTAAGAGCTTAGATTATTTACCTAAGTAAGTGCACAGTGCCTTGGTATGTTTGCTTTATTTGAACGAGTCTGCAAAATATGTTACAGCCAAAGTCCTGCATTCAATATGAGTCCCATCAGCAATATTGAAATACTCATTATGCAGAATTGTCTTTTTCATACTGTTAATCTTTCATGTACAGTAGCCTACGTATATCGTCATCTACTTATTATTACCGATGCTTCAACATGAAGCCAGCATTAAAATGTTGCAGGCAGCGGTTTGGGTTGGAGCAAACTATAGTACACTATTGGGTAGCTTGATCTAATAGCAATGGACCGCAGTGTATGAGCTGACGATCGTATCATTTGTGTGAAACATCTTAATCGGCTATGGCTACTATAGCCAGTAAATACATTATAAAGGGAAAGTATAGTTTCTTTGTGCAGGGAACCAGAAGTATAACGTAGAATAATATGGATATATTATAGCCCACCTGGATACAAAGTACAATGCTTTATTAAAATCACTTTTTTCATTTTTATGTAATTTTTCTTTTTTTAATGTGTTTTTAATGTATTGTTGTTTCACTGCTTTACTGGCCTGCCCATTCGGATGCAGACTACCAAATGTTTTCTTCGTTTCTTTTGATTTTTTTATAATTTACATTTTCCATACTTATTCGGACCCAGCATCATCCCAATGTGAAATGTGACTGTTTTATCTTATCGAGCTACATCCTCTCAAGCTTGTTTACGGTAAAGTTGTGTACGTGTTTGTGTGGTGGGCCGTCATGTTGCATCATGGGTACTATTATTCTCAAGAATGTCACACTGTGTACAGAGCTGACCTCATGACATGTTGGACTTTAATCCCTGAATCCAAATACTCACTGAAAAAAACAACCTTGATGTGTTGATGATGACTCACTTGATGACTCACTCGATCAAAAACAGACCTGTTTACCAGGGTTCCCCACACATTCTCAGAGGAATTTTCCAAACTTCTCCATGAAATTTTGCCCGATTTCCATAAGCTTATTGAAGTAAGTAACTGTTCATAGTCATATGCCCTGTGTTCCAAATCACATACTCTTTCTATTTACTACACTACATACTAAATTACAGAAGAGTTTTAGGGCCACAGGAGAGAAAAAATAATCAGATAAGGAAGTTTTTTTTTCATTATATCAAGAAATGTTAAGAATAAAGACCAATACTCCAAAATGCTATTGGAGTTAGTGGGGCATTTATGTATTTTCAGCTTACTACAATTGACGAGCAGGTATTAGTACATCCTAAATATTTGTCTGGCATACTTAATAGTATGGAAGTATGAGTATTGGAACGCAGGGATGGTTTCAATAATGACAGTTAGTACTGTTAGTTTGTTAACTTGCCAACTATAGCTGCATCCCAATGTGTATCACGGGATACTAGTGAAGTATAAAGCATCACAATGTCCAATGGCTTTGTACCAACATGAAAGACAGACAAGTAAACAAGACGACAGAAGACACCTCTGCATCTGATTGGAGTTTATTGTCTTTACCTAATTGGTCCGCAGGGCTCTTGTAGCCTTTCAACAACAGGTCAGATCACAATGAAATAGGAAAAATATGGACACTGATACATGAGTTGGTCTGGGGGAAGGCAGCAGATTTAGCTCAACTGCTAACACATTGTGCCAGTGGTTCTCAGTTAACTTCAGTGCAGGCCTCCCAATGCCAGCAGATCAACCTCTGCAGTATGAAAAACTACCTCTTTTACAGAACCAAGTCATGCTAATAAAAAAAACGACAGCAACATGTTTACATTGAACTACTACTAGCCTGGATCTAAGCATATTTGTGTGCTTAACCAGAGTCAGTGCGGTTATACAGGGAGCCCCCGTTAACGCCACCTTGCTGCATCGTGGTTTCCGAATAACTTATTTTTTTCTTTAATTCTATGAAAGCTGGACACCTGGCTGTTATGGAGGGGCATGAGTAATGTATTTTCAGCCAAAATGTGTAAAGTTCTAGAAAAGAGGTAGCAAACGAACGCACAGTGCCTCTGTGCTTCACCAAACCTGTGATGGACATTATCAGATAGTACCAGCATACTACACGCTCCATGGTCTGTCTGACCTTTTCTCTACAACAACAGATCAATACTATAACCCAAGAAAAATGTTTTGTTTTTTTAAATCTTTTGTAACCTGACCACAAAGCACTAAAACACCCTGACTTGTGTAAGCATGAAAAATACAGTACGTTTATCAAAAAAAATAAAAAAAATTACAAAAAGAAAAGCTCTATTCTTCTTATACCATCAAGATAAGCATTTCATAAGGGGACCAAGAAATAAATCAAAATAACAAAAAGTAGGATGTATTTTTCAAAACCTTTTAAAAATGTAGAATCTATTTACAGCGTCTTGTCAGAGAGCAGAGGGAGTATGAAAGCACAGACACTCAAGAGTTGAAAGGAGGGTCGAAAGACGAACCAGGGGAGCAGAAAAATTGTTCTTCATAAAAAAGGAGGTGTTTTTATTTTAGGGCCTACTGTCAAGTCTCGAGTCAAATAAGGACAAGCGTTCAAAAGAGGGTCCCAGTCCCGTCAGTCAGGAGACAAAGGGAAGAGGAGGGGTTTAGTCCAGAGCAATGATGTCATCGTCGTCGTCGTCATGGTTGCGTGCGGCTGTAGCTGCTTGGTTGGTGCGTGGCCGCTTGGTGGAAGTCTCTCCGGTCTCTGCGTCTGCGTGCTTTCTCTTGGTGCCACTGGTGGGCGGGGCTAAGGAGCTGGACGACGCCCCCTGCTCCTCTTCGTCAGAGTCAACGATCATGAGGTCATCGTCGGCGGGGGCTGAAGCTGGAACGTGATTGGACAAACAAAAGCAGATGGCTAACATTGAAAGACAGGTCTACTTTACAGTCCACAGAGTTCAAAAAGGACTAAACGAGGAGAAGCAGCTTTCAGTTTGCACCGCATATCTGGAACAAACTCCCAGAAAAAACTTGAGGTCTGCTGGAACTCTTAGCTCTTTTAAATCAAATCTGAAGACTTTTCTGTTCCCTTTTAACATGTAATTTTTATTTTATTCAAATTTGTTTGTTTTTTTCGATTTTTTTTATTCACTTTTCTAATGTCTATTCTATACTTGATGTGTTTCAATCTTGATGTATTTCATGCCTCTGTAAGGCACTTTCAATGGCCTTGTGTCTGAGTTGTGCTAATAAACTTGCCTTGCCTCAGTCATGGTTCCCAAACATTTTTTAACAATACATTTTCATAACTATACCATGAAATTGTCTCAACCATATCTAGGCCCGTTTCACAATTATATGGCTCAATATTGAAACTCTTACTGCATTTCTCTATTTCGCCAGATGTTAAGATTTGTCATTCAAATCCCATAAATTATTAGACCCTTCCCAGGTTCTTGTGCATAAGCAAACATTGCAAGATTATAAACAATAGTAATTCAAGGGAACTATTTTTCATAACGTTAAGATTACGTTTTGTGATTTTGATGAACATATTTTAGACGCTAGCGAGAATGTGTGTATATTGAAATAATTCAGTTAATTCCAAACCAGTCACGGACCTGGAAACCTGTTTTTTTATGAAATTTCATAACTTATCCAGGAATTTCATGACCGTGGGAACCCCTGAGTCAATGTTGGTTGACTGTCATTAACCAACATTCTGAGCTAAGCGGACGCAAATCATCTCAGTCAACCTCAGCAAATATCAACCAATGAGGCCGACTGGCACCACCTACTGGTAAGGAAGGTTACAGCCGCAGCATTTTAAGACTGAACCATCCACCAGGCGAGCTATTTCTGAAACCTATGTCACAAAAAACAAGGGGAGGGGGACGTGATGAAAGAGTCACCAGGGGAGCCCTACATGCCTTCTGCTCATTGCTTTTAACATGCCGACAGCACCTGCACCAAAACAGCAGTAGTGAAAAAGAAGTTCTGTCTCCGGCTGACCTTTGGAGGAAGTGGATGGCTGTGCAGAGTCCTTGTTGCCGTTGGAGACGCTGTTACTCTCTTCGGGTTTAGCCTGAGGAGGGGGAGCTTTGTCTGGAGCCTCGCCCACCACCTCAAACTCCACGTCTCGCTCTAGTTCCTCACTGCACAGACAGACAGACAGACAGACAGACAGACAGACAGACAGACAGACAGACAGACAGACAGACAGACAGACAGACAGACAGACAGACAGACAGACAGACACCTCAGTTTGGTTCAATTGAGTCATCACCATAAAAACAATTTAAACACAGAATTTAACATGGTAATATTCAACTCTTCCCGATCCATTTCATTCATGAATTCCTATGCAGAGAAGGTACATACGTGTGCAGGACATTGATGAGGAGTGTGTAGTCTTGGAGGAAGTCGTCGACCTGGAGACGGCTGCCGTTGCGGATCCCGAAATCGGAGAGAAACTTGCCGTTGTTGCCTGTGGAGGGACACACAGGATAGGAGTTACACACACACACACACACCTAATCGAATTGTGTTTGTAGTGCTACACGTGTATATCACTCATTCTCTTCATGTGTTTTCAAAACTGTAAACCTCAACACATTTTCCAATTTTTCAATAACTGATTTATAAAAAGTTAAATTACATTTGTTTAATAAACTTAACTGTAAAATATCTAAAATATTCTCCCATTCACAGGCGGATGGCAGCGAGCTACCAAACATGGTGCTGGCCGAGCATAGGGAGAGCCGATGGCAGGGGTCTGCAACTAAGTTTGGCCTCGGGCTGATTATTTTTTTTTCCAGCCAGTGGGTGGAAGGCCGGAACATAATCAAGGAATTAATTATTTAAAAAATACATCTGCTATTCGATACAGACCACTTCTCATACACCTAGGCCCTAAGTGATAAATGCAGGGAATTGATGAAATGAAAATAACTCGGTAATAAATGCGTATCATTTTAATTTGGAAAATGACAGGCTGGTTTGTTACGGAAAACACACCACACCTAACTAGGCTATGTAATGCATCCTTTACTCATAAATGCAAGTAAAAGCGTGGTACAACAGGAGTTTTATAAAGTAGTTTTTTTTCTTCTGAAAGCTGTGGGCTGGCACACAACAGAATAACGTACACTTGGCTTGACAAAGCGGCCCCTTTTCATCCTGGATTGGCGTTCCTGCAACTGACTAATCCAAGGTGCCCAGGCTTTGTCAAGGCTGGCTTTAATCAATCATTCTGGATATCTGAATTCCACTTTCATGCAATAGGCCCCTGCTCTCTAAATATCGGCATCGGCTATTGAAAAACCCATATCGCTCCCAACCCTGTGAAGAGAGGGTGAACCACTCTATCTCCTGAGCCCCAGACAACCCTTATGAGCATGTTTCACCCCTCTCTTCTTTTCTCTTCACTATTCTCTCTCCTTCATCCCTCCTTACATTCTGTCTCTCCTTCCTCCGAGGAGACCAGGATGGTCCCTTTTCCATCTTCTATCTGAACATCTGGAGCCACCATGCCAAACCTCTCCTTCAGGATCTGATAAAGAGCGGAAAAAAAACATACATGAAGAGCAATTCAACAAGTAATAAATAGGGCAACAAAAACATATGTTTGTGAATGAATGACACCAACATCACCACTATATGTGCAGAAACAAAGCAGAGTTGTGTTACCCTGTCCTGCAGAGAGAGGACCATGGTCTTGTGGACGTTGAGTTTGACTGTGACTTCAGGTTTGCTGGCGCAGACGTAGCAGTCCTTGCTGGGTGGGTCGAGGATACAGGGGACCAGCAGCTTCTTTCTTAGGTTGGGACACTTGTTCAGGAAGATCTGGGAGGTAAACAAAAGGGCTGAGGTGAACTTTGGGAAAAACAACACTGACTGCATTTCTCATGTGAAACAGGTTTTTGAGTCAAAGCATATGACCATGTAAGTAACGAGTACCTGGACTCATTTCAAAACAGTCTGGGACACTTGAGCCTCGTTTTGACAGAGTGGTACATTGTCTGTTTGGTGCGGAAAGGTAACCCTAGATCTGGCTTGAGGTCCACTGCCAGCAGAACACCTTACTACTGTATTGTAGGCTGGGGAAATTGGGATAGCCGCAACCAGGGCCGTTCCTATTGTGACATCATAGCAGCGGAACCGAGCATAGCCTAGCACTAAATTCAATGCAAATTTTCACTCTTGCAGAAGGGATTACACACAGCGCAACAGAAATGACCATTCTGTCAAAAAGAGTGACAAAAATAAGGTACGGCATGGTTACGCTTATTTCGGTACCCCATCCTACGTTGAACTTACCGTGCGACAGCTTTCCAGTTCCCCAGACAGGATCTTCAAGCCCTCCAGCACAATGAGTCCAGCGATGATAGCGTTGGTTGTAGCGATAGCTGGGATGATGTTCCCTGCCATGGCTGAAAAACACACAAATAAAATGATTTTATTTATCTGAATGGGGGACAGAACATTTTCCTATATATATATTTCTTTTTTCAGTGCAACTCATTTTCTATTGAAAAGACCCCCGAGACAAACGACTTACACTTGATATCAAAGCGACTCTTCACGTTCATGCTGAAGATGTGCATACGGAGGTTGGCCGCCGCGGTAACAAAGTCCATAGCTGGAGCGTCGTCCTGACAACGAGAGAGGGAGGCAATGAAGTCACACAAGCTTTAAAAAAAACTAAAAAACACACACACTACATGTATATGTGCATCACTTTATATTTCACCAGAGCTGTGTATTCTCTAGCAAGAAAACCTGACAAACTCAAGACTTTAAAAAAACGTGTTTTTATAATTAAAGACAAATACATGTACATTTCCTCAGACGGTTAGTGTGTCTGTGTGTGTTACCTTGTCCCACACCAGCTCTGCTCCTTCTCCCTTCTCCTGCAGCTGGGAGCGCAGTCTCTCCACACTGTGCTGGAAGAGCTGGCAGTGGCCCCACACACCCAGGATCTGCTGGTCCTTCAGACCCGTCACCGGAGACTCCTCCTGGGGACACGCTGGGACAAACCAGGACGTATGGATGAAGGTCAAGACACGTGTAGAACTCCACCTCTCATAAGGCAGGGATAGTGAGAGGATCATGGGACTACATTATCTGTTCCTCCTTGTGTTTAATTTTTAATTTTTTTTAAACCTTTATTTATACAGGTATATCCCATTGAGTCCGAAGACTCTTTTGCAAGGGAGACCTGTTTCCATTTACTCGTTACCATTCACACACACATTCGTACACCAATAGCAGGCTAACTATCGACATTCACACGAGGCAAGGTGGGTGAAGTGTCTTGTCCAAGGACACAACAACTATGACACAGGTGGCAGGGCGGGGATCGAACCTCCAACCCTTTGATCATCGGCCGACCCGCTCTACCAACTGAGCCACAGTCGCCCTAAATGTAATTGGAGTTTACATTCTGAAAGAAATGCTCAGTATCGTGATAGACAAGTATTTTACCATTTAGCTAACACAAAGCTGGACTGCTGGTGAGACTTGCAGATTTAAGATGATTGATTATCATTACGCTAGCCTGGCACCGCCCGCCTACCTACTTCCGCTCAATTTTAATTTCCCTTCAGTAGTCAGCCTGGGCCTGCAGTATATTTGCGGGGTTTTCTCCTGCAGATTTTTGCCAGTCCAATCAGCGAACAGAGGGAGTGACTCAGAAGCCGGCGCATGACATACGTCATGACCAAACGTTATGCGATTGGTTGGCAGATCCAGAGTGGCACTGGGCAGATCAAATAGACACCCGCCTTCAAGTGAGTTAACGTTTGTCAATTGAGCGATTCCAGACCTTCTGTACAAATGAAATGAAGTACGATGGTCAGGTCTGGTAAGACCAGGCTATCATTAGGCCAACCATTGAGCCAGCGGAGAAGTTTAAAACAAACAACAAGCCCGAAACAGTAATTTAAAGCTAAAGTTGTCTCCAAACATACCACTGCTCTCAAGCTGCTGCCAGTCCAGAGGTGTGGGAGCCTTCCTCTTCTTCCACAGCTTGTCCATGGTCAACAGGTACATGATGTCATCTTTGAAAAGCTGTAGAGGAGAACCAATCAGAAGCAAGCTTGTCACTTTAAGTCTGTGGTGATAATATACTAACAAAGTAAACAATGTAAGCTTCATTTTCATCTGCATGTTATTACTTTGTTCCCCTTAATGACGTATCCCATAAAAGGTTTTGTCTCTTTTATTAACAAAACCTATTATTTAAGTTCTATGTTTTGCTCATCTCCAGCAAGACTGTAGGAAAAGTAACCCTTCGCTCCATACACAAAATCTTCCCGGAAGTAAGTTCTCATCAGGGCATTTCCTCGCCTACACAAACTCGCATACACAACCGCAACATACTCAAATTGACGTCAAAATGAGTACGAGTAGGACGTTAGTATGGCTTATCACAGCCCTCCAGCAGGGAGTTGTTGTTGTGGCTGGTACCTTGTTGAAGAGTTTGACGGGGTCGTATCCTGTGGAGCGGGCCCATTCCTTGGTGGACACTCGCTTGATGTCCCCGTCCTTTTCGGAGGCTGTGGCGCGTGCCGCTGTGTCTGTATCTGCCATGTTCCCTGTTAACAGAACACACAAACACATTGTTCTTACTACTGTATGTAGGTAGTCTCTCCATGTGTATTTCTACCTTCATCACTATCCTTTCTGTTTAGTGAACAAACAGAAGTAGCATGTTTAAATTGCAGAGTGTGAATATAAGAGCCTAGTTTATCGGCTAGAATATATTACTCTATGTACATATATTTGATCTTGTTTCTGTCTTTGTTTAGTTGTTTTTAAAAAGCCTCCTGTGGACAGGTGTTAAACTAGCATTTATATTAATAAACGTAAAACAATGCATCTGGTTCATCCAATGATAGTCATGTCCATGTCAAATAAAATCTACAATACAATAAAGTGAACCCTCTCACTCACATGCAGCCTCTGGGTCTGCCGTGTCGGGGGAAACCTCTTGATCGGCATCCTCTTCTCCAAAAAGCTGACTACAGGGGGGGCAAGAGACAAACAATGCCAGATGAGCATTAGAGCACAAGATCCATCGTGAATGGAGATGTCATAAAAAAGGTGATATGTATTTGAGAATGAGCCTTACTTGAAGAGATACTTGGCCCAGACGATGCAGTGAATGGGCTCAGACGGTGTGTTTCTGATGGTGCATCCTGGGAAGGTTTTCTGTGTGGGCTTAGGCTGACACTCGTAACACTCCGTCAAGCCCTGGGGAACAGGGAGGGAGGGAGGGAGGGAGGGAGAGAGAGAGATGGGACAGGAAGGAAAACAGACTGTCAGAGGAGGGATAGTCACAGCCCAATGTTTGACTGGAGAGGAAGTGTATTCAACAGACGTTACAACTAGGGCCGTCAAAGTTAACGTGACAATAACCAATGACATAATTTCCGGCATAAAGAAAATAATCTTTGGAATGGCAAGTTTCCCTTCAAAGCCCTGTCAGATGACGATTCTCTCCATAAAACAAAATGGCAAAAGAAAGACCCATGTGATGCACAACCTTTGAGGTTATTCCAGAGAATATTCTGAAACAGCATTTGTACTCGTTTCATGTCCATGTATTCGTGTCATAATAATAAACATACTTTTGTACAAAGCAAGCATATTTTTCCACACTTTGTCGAAGAGTGTGGAAAATGATCCCTTAGGAGGTAAATGTAGAACAGATAAAAAAAAGAAAGAAAAAAAAAAAAAACTGCATGTTGTACCTTCTTGATGACTGAGACTTGCCCCAGGTATCCAGCAGTGCCGCTCTCTATCAGAGGGATGTCGGCTGCCAGGCACATTCTGTTTACATGGTTGCGGGCGGCTACGGAGAGACACAGAGGGGTTTAAATGACCTCACCGTTTCAATGTGTTAGGAGTAAAAAAAACTAATGTCTGTATAGTAAAGTCACATGAGAAATATACCTCTGTTATCCAGAGCATTCATCACCATCACAAACTGTCTGAAGAACTCCGTGTTGTAGTCAGGACTGTTATGGGGGAGAAATAGACATGTCAAAACAGTCAACTATCAAATCTGCATGTCTGTCTGATAAAACACCTTGGATTTATTATACCAACAAAAAAGGGAACAAGAAATGGGACTGGAACTCACTTCATGATGCTGTCGTGGTAGGCAGTGATGTTTGCAGTGGGGCAGAAAAGCAAGGCGCTGTCTTTGGCCACCTGGCAAAAAACAACAACAGGGTCTAAATGAGTTAAGTGACTGACCACAGCACAAACCCTGCGTTCCAATCCCCATACTTCCCTACTATTTAGTACGCCAGAAAAAGATTTAGGATGTCCCAATACATGCACGTCAATTGTAGTACGCTGAAAATACATAAATGCCTCACTAACTCCATTTGCATTTTGGAGTATTGATAATTATTCTTGACATTTCTCGACATAATGAAAAAAAAATTCTATCTCCTGTGGCGCTAAAACTCTTCTATACTTTAGTATGTAGTGTAGTAAAAAGAAAAAGTATGTGATTTGGAACACAGGGATTTATTTAGCCTAACAAACCAAGACATGTTTTTGGAAGGTGTGTGTTCAGCATCACTGTGTATCGGCTCCAAACGACAGCAGTCACCAGCGACAGACATGGATGTTTACATACCTGGGCTTTAGACTTGCCGACATGCTTCTTCTGGAAGAGGAACTGACGGTTTAGGTTGCTCACATCGATCGTGTCCAAGTCGATCTGCCGAAATCAAAAAGGGGGGTGTGTAATGTCAAGTTATGTATACAATGGACAACATGGCAAAGTAGTCCAATAAAACGTTGACAAATAAAGCGTTCTCCAGAATCAATGTGACTGCTCCTTTAAACAGTAGCACTTCCAAAAGCTTGTGTTCAAATCCATATCCTTCACTTTGATCTACACTGCCTAGTATTTAAAGATTGATAAAAACACATCAAGGCGGTTTCTGACTAAATGCTGTGTCAAGGAAACACTTATATTATGTTAGGACTACGGTTTTATAAAAACAACTTCCTTTACAGAATTAGGTCAAGGTCATGCATGTTTAGGCAGAACTCTTTCAGGCACATTCTTTAAATTCGCCTTGTAGACTTTATAAGGCCAGCTGTTAACTGTAACCTGACATGTATGACTTTGTGGTTGTGTATGTTTTTGTTGCTTTAGATGTGCTGTTCTTGTATGCTGCTTGATTTACTAGGAATGTTCTCCTTCTCAGCTCTCCACTATGGGGACTATCTGATTCAATAACCTAACAGAAGTTATCAACACTGCTCTTTGCAAAGAATTAATAATTGTCAATATATTTGTATTATTCAATTGACCAGTCCGTTTTAATAACCACCCAGAGGACACAATCGTCAAACCCGTCTTGGTCCTACAATATATTACAGGTTGACTTAAGTAAACCAAGGGTTGCACGAGTCTGAGTGTGTGTGTGTGTGTTTGTATCTAGCTAACAGACCGGCCAGCCGTCATATTACAAAGCTGTCTCGCTAACCTAGTGTTAATGGCGCCAAATGCTCCAGATAGACGGCTTACGACAGAGTTCATATTAACACTAGTCAATACCCAGGCCTGTCCACTTGAACTCTACAGACGGGGCACGAAAGGATATATAGCACGAACATCTGTATGTTTACTCCTTTGAATGCAACGTCTAGTAGGGGGCATGCCAGCCCGAGGCCAAACACCTCAGCGCACAAAGACCTAGCATGATAGCCGGCTTGCTAACACATACACACACAAACAAACATGAGTGTGACGGACCACTTCGATGTTCTTGAAGCCGGTGAGGACGAGGTTCTTCAGCAGCTCGCAGCCGATGCCTCCCGCTCCCACCACCAGCACCTTGCCGGTGGAGAGAGAGTCGGCCAGCTCTTTTCGGAGGGGACCCACCAGTTGGACCATGTTTATCGGCTAGAGAAAAGAACCAGAGCCTGAAGCACCGGGAGGCTAGCGCTAGCTTTTTCGTCTTCTTCTACAGAATGAAAGTTCCGCCCACTTCCGGTTTCCTCGACTTGTTCCTTTAGATTCTGAGGTGCTCTTACAAAATTATAGCACCCTCTTCTGGACACTAGAGGTATATTTCGACCATATAACAATACCCAGCAGGGGTCGGTGTTGTAGCTAGCCGATTCAGTGGTCTGTACACTGACCATGGTCTCTGCCACAGACCACTGTGTGCCACCACCAGGGGGCAATGGAGCTACTGGCACAGACCAGTCCGCTAGTGGTACCATGGACCTATACAGTGGTTCTCAATTATTTTCTGTCATGCCCCCCCCCCAGGGGACAGAAATGTTTTCCTGATAATATTTATTTATTTATCTGTACAAAACCACTATGTGAGTTTCTGGCACGAGCATTCTGCATACAATCACCTCATTATCAAATTAGATGTTAGATTATAAAATTAGCTGAGATAACTTCTGCAGCAACTTAAAAAAAATTGAAGTTCAGTTTATTAGCTCAATTTGTAACATTTAAACAAGACTACTCAGTCTGTGTGAATCTCAGGACAGAGAAACAAGAGCAAATGATTCACTGAGGATTTCATTAAAAAAAAATGTAAACTGTAAACATAGTTAAGGTGGTGTTTTTTATTATTATATGCCAATATGCCTTCTGTGATGCGATAACCTATAATTCATTAATGTTATTATTAGTCTACTTGCTTGATTTCTTTTTAAATAGCCTACAGAGACACTTGGAGACACGTGGACATTTATTTACTGCAAATCGCGGCCTTTCGCGCGGTTATGACCATACACACATCGCACTAGCTAGCACAAAACAAATAAATAAATAAATGTTTTGGTCAGTTGAAAATCAAGGCCATTTTTTTATTTTTTATTTTAGGTGGAAGTCCAGATCCACTATCGGACGGACCTGTTCATTCGCCGTCCAAGAAAATGTCAAATAAAATTCAGACAATTAATTAATACTAATAATTGTATTATTGGGTGGGCAGGACAGCCTGCCTCCAAGTTACCCACCCGCTTATAGTGGTCACTGGTCAGCAGAGCCGGCCCGAGGCATAAGCGAAATGAGCGGTTGCTTAGGGCCCCGACTGCCAGGGGGGCCCCCCCAATTTATTTTTATTTTTTTTAGTTTGTGTGTTTGATGTCAACACCATATTATGTAAATGTAAATTATCATACAATAAAAGGAATACAATGTTTTGGTAGATAGTTAATATCTTATTGAATCAGTTCATCTGGGAGGTAATCCGAGGTTAACTGATCACGTCACGTTCAAGTCCATGGCATGCACAGTGTGTATTGAGTTTATTTAAAAATATTTGAAAATGGGGCTGCCCTCAGTTGCCCATGCACTGTGTATAGTCTATAGCCTATTTCAGCCTCGTCTGTGGAAAAAAAGATAACTGGACAACAGAGTTCTTCTGCTTCGTTCCTCTCACTGCATTTAAATTAATTAATTATATTACAGAAAAATATGTCCCGTAAAAGAAAAAGCACCAAGCCCATCCCAGAGGACCCTGCATAATATTTTATTTCAAATTTATATTTCTATGGAAAATCCATGTGTCTTTCTTCAATAGCTTCTAATTCATCCGACCCAGTGTCTCCAAATTATTTGTTCTCACCATCTCATCTGGCTGGGAGAGATAGGGCCACACCATTGCTGGGGAAATTGGCTTGTGAAGGATATACCAAGACATTCAACTTCCCATGTAGCTCCTTTTGCCATGTAATCGAAGCATTTTGGGTCATTCTGGTGAAGAGAATAAAGGAAAAAGTCAACATTTATTTCAGTTCAGATGAATAGTAAAATTAGCAGAACAACATAACTTGCTAGCAGCCGATTACCATTAGCTTTTGCTATGTTATTGGGGCTACTAGCCTTGTTACACTTATAAATAGATAATTAGAACTACATACACACACAAAAAAAGAAATTGTGCACATGCATGGGTGGCACGCGTGTCGCACACACACTTATGCCGTTTTCAAGACCTTTGCTGACCAGAGACTTTCAAACTGATTTCAACCAATTTCAAACTGGTCCTATATCAGCGGATTGTCAACATTGATTTATCTGTGTGTGTGTGTGTGTGTGTGTGTGTGTGTGTGTGTGTGTGCGTGTGCGTGTGTGAAAAAGAAAAGAAAAAACTTTTCATCATCTAGGAACCACCTAGGCTCTATCAGAAAAAATAACATTATCATCTCAATAGTGTTGTGGGGGAAGTTCCAGCTAGAAAGATACAGTACACAATGGCCCATACTGTATGGGGCAATGACCGTATGCCCTATACTAAGTGTGCTTTGCGGTGACATCACGTGTGTGTCTGTACCTTTTGGTCAGAATGGTGTTACACCTGTTGACACACTGCTATTTTTCTTGCATAACTTGTCTTCTTACTAGTATAAATAAAAAGTTCAAAATGTACCTTTAGTTATTGTACTATTAGGCCTATATGGTGTCTGTTTGTGTGTACTATAGTCTACAATCTTCTTTAACGGCCATTACTGTAACTCAACATTTTTAATGGGCCTACTCTGAACCTTAAATCACCATCTTAAGCACTTAGCCTACTGCCTACAACAACTAAACTTCCCTTAATCATGCTAAGCATTATTCTGAAGGTGAGCCCATTACAGAAGAGTTTGGTCACATTGTTGTCAATTATCTGATTTATAAAACATTTTGTCCTTTAAATCGTTCTTAGTATTTTTTTATTTATAAAACAATGAAGGCTGTATCCAAAATCCAATCTTTAGACACTAGTAATATGTTGTAAAAAATAAAATAAAATAAAGAAATGCATTTTTAACTCTGGCTTTATCCAACATGTAGATTTTGTTTTTTAAAGGGTGCAAATATAGGCTATTCATAATTAGTAAGATAAGACCACATTTGCATATTTATTTAAACATTTCTGATTTTTTTTTAAATAATTTTTAACCTTTATGTGTAGCCTCAGCAATCAACTGACAAAGTTTCATGATATAAGTTACAAGTGTTACCCTATTCACCTTTAGTGTCTCGCCTTAAATAGTAGGTTACATTTAGGGTGTCATGGTTTAATCATGTAGACTACACAGACACTTTAGGGCTAGGCCTATGTAGGCCTATTTTTCCTCTCCTGGGGACCCTTAATTGTTGACCGTTGGTTTGTATAAAAGATATATAAATATATATTGTGGCATTCTGTGTTAGAATGATGCGCCATTTATTCTATGTTTTCGTAACATATTATCATAATTTTCCACACAAACTTGCAAAGAAACGGTAAATACTGTACGTGGAGTTTACGAGGAACGTAAATGCAGCACCAGTTGACCGAAAGTTCTCTGTCCGGAGGCTCACAGCTGGACTGCCAAGCGTGAAGTGGACGCTTGCCTTCTAGTAATCTCGTGCAAACGTTTTACTGCGCAATTTAAAGCGAATTATCACCAGCGAAAGACACACAAATACATGACAACCGCTAGTAGGCATATTAATGATAATATATAGCCTAATTAAAAAAATAGCCTGTAGAATGTTAGCCTACCTTACTTTGCTATAGAAACAATTGTGTGTGTGTGTGTGTGTGTGTGTGTGTGTGTGTGTGTGTGTGTGTGTGTGTGTGTGTGTGTGTATGTGTGTGTTTTTCTCTCAAAGTTGTGTCGATGTCAGTGCTCTTTGTCAATCATTAATCTTCACTTGTGTCTATAAATGCGTGGGATTTGTGGGGAATCAATGGAGCAATGGTACACGTTTTGGTCTGTGACTTTCTAGTGTGTTGTGTTTGCTTCGTGGTCCTAGGCCTATCATACGAGCTTTGCATCCCTGTGTGCGCGCGCGTGTGCCGTTGACAGTTGGCTTAAATATCATAACTGTAAACCAGGTGCGTCATAGAGATGACACGAGACCAAACGAGCTGTCCCCGCTACTCCGCCGGCCAGGAATGAATAGTTTGACTTTATCCCAGGTAACCTAGGTACTAATAACGTTTCCTCGACTTGCTGGTTTCTGCCCGGGCTCGTCTCTCCCTCCCTCCCTTCCTCCCCCCTCCAGCACACACACACACACACACACACGCCGAGGGCAAGCAAAGCACCGTCCAGCACACAGCCTCACCGTCCTGCACCACAGTAGCCGCCATGGGATCCGCAGGGAATCTCTGCTCGGTGCTACTGCTGCTGTTTCTATTGGGACTCCATCATTCATCGGGCTTCTGGCTCCTCAACGTTGTCTTTCCGCCAGACGCCAAAACCAATCATGCACCAAGCAACAGCACTCCACCACTAATTATCGGTAAGTTTGAGTAGGTTAGTATTCAGTAAAAAAACCCGGATTCAAACCATTAAATTATATCCATTTTGAGTAGTAATAGGTCAATTTACTATTATTTGTTAATAATAGGTCAATTTACAATAGCCTACAGAGCATATTCTTTACTCTCTCTGCACACAGTGGGGACCAATTTATTCTTTCATCTGGACAGAGATAAATAATGTTTTATCTTTAATTAACCAGGACTAGGCTACCTGTGCAACTATTTTTTCATATTCATCAGAAATTAAAATCTATCTTCAAGGAGCATGGCTTCTGCTTACCAACTGGGCAAAGCAGGACAAACTGTTCCCTGAAAAGTCCATTCTCAGTGTTTGTCACTTGATTTGTTTGTGTACAGTGATTGGAAATCTATATGGGAATACGCAACGTTAAAGAGAAGTGCTATGACATGGTCTTGAGGTCTTGTGTGGAAAAGTACCTTGTGATGTTCCAATTGTGTTCTCCTGACTTGTCTCATATTGATATTTCCAAAATAATTTGTTTCTAATCAGATTGTGACAGAGCAAAGCACAGATAGTGGGGGAAGCGAGGGGTTACCATTGGCCAGCAGCTTATGTTTTTATCTGAGCAACTGTTTGTCTGTGTGGGCTATCAGTAAGTTACACTGCACTCTTGTACATTAGACCGTGCACTTTTCTGTTTGTGTCTAGTGCTTATAGGTCAAACGTAGGTGTCATAGGCACAAAGGGCCAAAATGTGACTTTTCCCCTTTCCTCCATATGTTTTCATAATAATAAACTTGAGTCTTTATATTCCTTTCAGGAAATATGAGAGTGAGTGAAACCGCTGTCCCACTGATGTGTGTCTCTTCTACTTTTTATTCGCAACATTGAGTTTTAATTAAAGTATTAATGCGTACATACAGTATTAAGAGATTCCAGGTTTTAAAATGTTATTTGTCAAATAACCAAAGGGTGACCTCAGTGCTTTTGTTTTGGAATCTGGGGGAGGCTTTCTCTATGTCCACTTTGTCATTGTGATGATGTAGAAAAATGACCGATATGTGACTAGCTAAAACACAAATAATGAGGCAATGTTTTTTGTTTTTGTTTTGTTCCCATGGGCACCTGGCTGTCTGTTCCGAGTTGGTATGGTGGCTAACTTTTTAGGCTTTGAAATAAGTCAGTTTTTACTCTTTTTTGTGACTTCTAAATGCAAAGTATATCATGTACGTCAACCATGAAACTGATGTGATATTCAATGGCAGGACATTTTCTCCTCCCACTGCTTATGACTCATTGTTTGCCGTCACTATGGCCTCTAAATCAGGATTCATGCAGTCTACTGCAGAGGAGGATGTATTTGCCTATGTGGGGATGCAAATTGCAAAAGATGGGTTTCCACATTATTAAAAGTTAGGAAATCGCTTCCAGATATGCGATAAAACACACAACTAAACCTGACCAACAGAATACTTAACCCTTCAGTGCTCGACTTGTATTGTGACTTATTGATGTGTATGTGTTGGTATGTGTGTCCAGTGCCAGGGAACCTAGGGAACCGTCTGGAAGCAAAGATAGACAAGCCGGTACTGGTCCACTGGTTGTGCTACAAGAAGACAGATCACTGGTTCCCCCTGTGGATTGACCTCAACATGCTCATGCCCATAGGGCTAGACTGCTGGATTGATAACATGAGGTAACACTAACACTAACACTTATATCCTTCCTCTGTCTTTCACATACAAGCAGCTTAATGATATTTTCTTTATACGGTACATTAACCCTGCGTTCCAATCCCCATACTTCCCTACTATTTAGTATGCCAGAAAAAGATATAGGATGTCCCAATACATGCAGGTCAATTGTAGTATGCTGAAAATACCTAGATGCCCCTTTAACTCTAATTGCAATTTGGAGTATTCGTCTTTATTCTTGCCATTTCTCGACATAATGAAAAAAAATCTTTCTCATCTGATTTTTTTTTCTCTACTGTGGCCCTAAAACTCTTCTGTACTTTAGTATGTAGTGTAGTTAAAAGAAAGAGTATGTGATATGGAACACAGGGCTACTTTACATAAGTCTTTACCTTACGGCAGGTGCCCCAGCTGACACGTTTGGAAAATATTTCCTGATCCTTGGTCAAAAAGTCTAAGATGTTACAGAGCGGCTAATTTCATTGTTCCCCCCAGTCTGGTCCAGGCAGTCACTGGGAGACTTTTTCAGAGTCACATTAGAGAATGTTATGCCCAATTAGACTTGACATGAATGTCTCTGTGCGTGCCCCCAGACTTGTTTACAACAGTACGACTCGGCGGTCCTCCAACTCACCAGGAGTCCAGGTACGGGTGCCAGGATTTGGGCTGACGAATACCATTGAGTTCCTGGACAATAACAAACTGTCTGGTGAGAGAAATACTTCTGTGCTTTGTCAGTTTGGTTGATCCTGCAATCTTTCCATGCTTTTCTTTGTCAAATAATACGGAAAAATGTCCAAAGATTTCATGAAATAAATTATCTTTAGTTCCGTGCTTTATTCCTAAATTAGATTATCTGTTATTTATTGTCTTTGCTGACTTTGTGTTATGCAGGTTATTTTCACACCATGGTGCAAAATTTGGTCAACATCGGCTACATAAGAAACGAGACGATCCGAGGGGCTCCGTACGATTGGAGGTTAGCTCCTAGTAAGTAGCAATCCTACACGCACATAGTCCGATCGTAACTGATTAGAAAAAAGTGTTGTACAGTAATATTATACCAAGCACATTGTCACACACTCTAAGTGGAGTTTTTATCTTGGGAAAACATGTAAATGAAAAGGTTTTTGGCACTTTGCATGTCATAGCTTGGAAGTGAAAGAAAATACAACTGAAGGGAAATGGAGCCTGCAGATGAACTCCGCTTGTCCTTTTTTAAGTAATAATGTCAAAGTTTAGCCACTTGACAAACACAGTATTGACATGCTGTATTATCACCTTATAAAGCTAAGTGTTAGCTTATTTAGACACACAGGGCTAACACAGACACTAGCGTGCTTCCGGCCACCTGATAAATATCAGTCTAGTATTTACTCATTTCTATCAAAGTTCCTTTTTTTCCGCCCTGCAACCCTCCTCCTGTCATCCCTCCTCCCACAGATGAGAATGCAGAGTATTTCAGCAAGCTGCAGGGCCTGGTGGAGGAGATGTACGAGCAGCACCAGAAGCCAGTTTACCTGCTGGGACACAGCATGGGCGGCCACTACGTCCTCTACTTCCTCAACCACCAGCCTCAGGCCTGGAAGGACAAGTACATCAGAGGCTTCATTTCTCTGGGAGTGCCATGGGGGGGTGCTGTGAAACCACTCAAAGTCCTGTCTTCAGGTAATCGCAAAGTATTAAGGACAGCCATGCAACGCAATGGAAGAGATAACTGAATGTATCTGCAGCTGTCACTGTCAATACAACAAAACGGGTATTCCAAACAACTTCACACAGTTTTTATACAACCACCAAATTGTATTGATTATTTCCATTTAATCAAGCATGTCCTTGCAACACTGTAAATCGTCATATTTGCAAGTAACTGCGATTTTATAACCCTCTTGTATTTTTGACCGGTGGTTTATTGCAGGTGATAATGACGGCATCACAATGATTTCCAACATCAAGATCCGCGAGGAGCAGAGGATGGCAACAACTAATCCCTGGATGCTGCCGTTTGATAAAGCCTGGCCTAAGGACCATGTCTTCATCTCCACACCGACCTTTAACTACACCACACAGGACTACCAGCGCCTCTTCACTGACATCGATTATGAGGACGGCTGGTAACTAACAGCTTCTACGTTATTACACAGCTTCAACATCTAATAATAATGATCCACCACAATCTTAGATGGATTATATTCCTGAACCAATCTGACTGATTTACTTGTAGCAGCAGTGCTGATCTGTGATCAGTTTCACCTCTTAGGACACACGAGAACCTGGACTGTTTCTGCTTTGGAAACAGATAACTTTGCAGTATCTACCAGATGTGTGAAGAATCATCACTAAGAGTAGAGGGGTATATAATTTGGGAGTTGCCAGTCAGAATTTCTGGGAGAAATCTGGCGTGGTTGTAGATCTTCTGTAGCCGCCTCAGAATCTCTGCTTTTGGCTAGCAGCTCAGGAATACATTAAATGCTGGTTGCATAACACACCCAAAAATTTGTGGGTTTTGGTTGCCATAAAGGTTCCATAGAGCTAGGAACTGCATGGTCAGGCAAAAGGTATCTGAGGGGTCAGAACTATGACTGACCCCTTCACAATCAGTCACGTGTATCCATTATTAATAAATGTATTATAACTGCTATAAGTTTTGATCCTTGTACCCCTTCATTTATCCCCCCTATCCTCTTGCAGGCTCATGTGGGAGGACACCAAGAACCTGACTGGTGATCTCCACGCACCTGGTGTGGAGGTGTGGTGTATGTACGGCGTGGGCCTTCCAACCGCCGTCACATACATCTACGACGAGGAGTTTCCCAACACGGACCCGGTGGACTTTGTTTACGCGGATGGGGACGACACAGTGGACAGCTTCAGCATGGGTCTGTGTAAGCACTGGAGAGATCAGCAGGAGAAGCCGGTCCATGTTACAGAGTACAGAGGGCTCACCCACCTGGACATAGTGTACAACGAGAAGGTCAACGAACAAATCCAGCAAATCCTGGAGGGCAGATCAGAAGTGCCCGCAGAAGTCGACGTCCGATTTGATCCTGTATAGCAGTCAGACAGCAGTGGCAAAGTTTAAAATGGGGTGTTGTTGTTTTTTCTCCTTTTTTTTCTTTTTTTTTTTACAAAGTTCACTTTTGATTATCTTTTGTTGAAAAGCAAAATAAAACACACATTCCACAAAGCTCCAACATTGATTAGTTACCCCCCTAACCCCCACCACCTCAAAGCCATGACCCCCTTATCTTAACTGAACTCAGCTGGCTGTATAGTTTGACCCTGATTTGTTATTTCTGTATTTCCAAGCTGTTTATTTGGTTGTATCTCCCTTATATTTGATTAGGATCACAATGACATAAACTTTGGTATTCATTGTAGGCCTGCACATAATTAGCACAATAATTAAAAACATTCTTATATTGATGTTTTCAATCATGATGACTCATCACATCATTATTATTTTGAAAGTGCACACACACATGTATCACATTCTATGTGCAATTAAAATGTGAATATTAAATAGAAGCATATTGTTTTTGATGTCACTGTCATATTTGTATTAGGACTTATATTTTTTAGATATCTGTATGAAATCTCTTTGAAACCTTTAAGCCTATCAGGCTTAAAGGTTTCAAGCTACAGTAAGTTTCATAAGCTACAGTAAGTTATCTAATAGCCTTCACACACACACACACACACACACACACACACACACACACACCAGTGGCGGCTGGTGAATTTTCTTTTAGGTGAGGCTGAATTTTTATAAACCAAACCCATGTAGGGGGGTCTGGGGGGATCCTGCCCCAGAATATTTTTTTGTGATTTTCACATACAAATGAAGCATTCTGGTGCATTCTGACAAAATAATAAAGACAAAATAGAACATTTCCTTACAAAGACAAATGGGGCAGGGGAAGTAGGTTTTAACTTAATTTATTTGCCTTGTAGAATTCAGCAAGATTAAAAGTGCAAATACATCAATAACAGTTGAGAATTATACACACGTTAACATTCTCTCTCTCTCTGGCGTTAATCGGTATCACACCCAGAAGTACAAGCCTTCAAAGACTGAATAAGAGATAATAAAAGTTGAAATAAATCATCAGCAAGTGCTGGGAAACAAGTGATTATGATCACTGATCAAATTAATACATAAACACAAATTGTGACCATATGTCTTGTGTGCGTCACACCACCATAGGTTTGCAGAGAATTATATATATACAATATGCACACTAAAAGCATGATACCAACATAGGTTTGCAGAGAATTATTTACAATATGCACACTAAAGGCATGATGCAAACATAGGTTTTTTTGGGGGGGGGGCGGAGCCCTAGCGCCCTCTATGGGCCAGCCGCGGCTGACACACACACACACACGAACTAATGTGAATTTAAAGGTGCTTATCGTGTGAACACGCCAAATGTAGCCTATTTGTTTCCTATAATAAAGCATCTCATGTCACAAAAGTCACATGTGTCAAATCATAAGTTCGGTTTCGACCCATTAGGCCAACAAATATAAACATGTCTCAGATTGTAGGCTATAATGTCTCAATCATGCGTCCGTCCGATCACATCTGACTTCGATGACTTCTGACTTGAGGAGGCTGATTCGCTGGGTGTATTGCTCTGTCATCTGGACCTCGTGATCATCGACTTAACTCGTTAACTGATGATCTTCGTCAACACAGTCTGATAAATCAGATCGGAGGGGGGCTTTGACAGCAAACCAGCAAACCTCCACTGCAGATCCACACACACCGAGGAGGTGATCAAGATCTTTAGGCTATGAGACATCAGGAGCTATGGTGGCTTGGCAGCAGATAACCGCCTTCTCTCTGCCGCTCCAAGTCGGTTTGTTGTTGTTGCTCTTGTCGGCTTGGAGCAGCGCAAGACCTTCGGAGAAATGTCCCGGAGACAAGTCCTGTCAGCCCCCGAGACCTCCAGTGGTCCTCAGTAAGTGTTTTCAAATAATTCTGGTGTTGTTCGACGTATGTCGCTTAATAATTGCGCAACTTGTTGTCACCTCTCAGCCCTCTTCTCAACAACAGCGAGCGACGGTGGGCGATAACCAAGATAGGCCAAACTCCATTCAAGATTATACCAATATAAGCTCCTTTGCTTGTAGCGAACGTTTAAAGAAAGCTTAATGCAATACTTGAAACGATTCAAACTAGCATTTAGCCATTATGTGATTCGGCTAGCACATATCAAATGTTCGTATATGTTCTGCAATTACATTGACTTTTTTTTAAATTGTTGGCCTGTTGGTCGTGTTCTTAACTTCCACCAAAACAAAACACACCCTGCCATTCGCCAGGTGTTATGTCGAATTGTATCCGAAATATTGCAATTTCGCATGCTATCATGTTGGTGCGGGGTCGAAAAAGCATTTCTGGCTATTTAGAATCTTATACAGACTAGCCTATGTTTAAAACGTGTATTTGGCCATTGTTTGTGCCGGAGAATATTATGCAACGAAGACGTTTTTCACAATGCTACATTTGTGAACAGTCTTTCGCTGGGAAGGATGTCTTGTATCGAGGACAAATGCACTTAATGTCGACAAAGCACGCTAATGTCGACGTATTAATCAGTAATAATTGTTTAGTAATAATTTAAATCTATTTTGCCAACTTTCTGTGAATTCTCCTTCTTTTCAATGAGTGCATTGCGTGTGTGATGTAACGCTGGTTGTTTACAACCTTCTTATCATATGACTCAGTTGGAACACGATAAGACTCCATTTTAGCCAATTAAATTATTA
This sequence comes from Ammodytes marinus, assembly GCF_949987685.1. NCBI lineage: Eukaryota > Metazoa > Chordata > Actinopteri > Uranoscopiformes > Ammodytidae > Ammodytes > Ammodytes marinus. Next base: position 26,258,072 of record NC_137234.1, on the reverse strand, counting down.
GGATGTCTACTTTATTTGTAGCCTACTATTGTTCAATCTAACCAATAATAACCCTCGTTAAGAACTATTAAATATAGGCTAACTACAGTGTAAGCTATTCTAGCTACAATTATTCTCCTTCCCCTCTATCATTGAAAGAGTAGGTCTATTATTGGGTCAGGGATCTTATCTGTGTTTTTGCCTCTGTTGGTCAACATGGGTTTCTGATAAGAGTGTCTTTACCTGCTTGATCCACAGTGATGGTCTGCTGCTTGCGGTTTAAGTTGGAGTCAGTGATTCTGGAGAACACTTTTTGTCAAAATCACTTTTAGTCAAAATGAGTGAATATCTCCTCACGATCCCCCTACCTGTCCATACTGCCCAGTGCCCGGGTACAGTCACACACTTAAATATTGTGTTGGACCATCTTTTAGCTTTGATTACGGCACCGATTTGGTGTAACACATTTTGATAAGCTTTAAGTGGTTCTCTTAAGGCTACACATCTACATAGTCCATATCCCTTATGTTCTCTTCGCATTGTGCCTGTGGAAATGTTTGTACTTTCACTATTAAACATAGCCGGGAGTTCTACTGTCGATATTTTACATTTTGATTCCACCAAATCATTTTTATTTGTTTTAGGTGATCTCCCATCATTACCATTAAAGATTTTTTTCCGACCACATTTCTTCCTCAAAGATGATGGTTCACCACTATCTATCCAGGTTTTAATAATGCGTTGGACAGTTCTTAACACGATTTTAGTAGTTTCATCTTCTCCTGAGTAGTTTTCTTTGTTTAAAGCAGCCCAATGATTTCACCCCTCTGAAACAGAGTTACATCTTTTCCAAAACCAAAGCATATGTCTTCTGACATGGTTGTGTAAGAAGCTATACACTGCACCAGTAAGTGTCAAATAACTTGCATAGCCTGGGCTCTGTTTTAACACTGTATTTTTCAGTTTACAGAGCCTAGGCTGTGCTTTAACACTGGATGGACAGTTAGCGGATTGTGAGGCGATATTCACTGATTTTGACCACAAAAATAAAAGGGTTTGACAACAAGTGTTCTCCAGAATCACTGACTCCACCTTTTTTAAATGGTAGATTACAGTTTGGAAGCAGGGCCTAACCATAGGGATAACCATTGAAGAGCAAGGTGTTAGCGCCATATGGACTTTCATTATGCTTCATCTATTTGCTTTGTAATGTGTTGACGATATGTGTGACATATTGCTGCTGTCGATTACTGCAGTTCCGGGGGATCTTGGGAACCAGTTGGAGGCCAAGCTGGATAAACCCAGTGTGGTTCATTACATCTGCTATAAGAAGACAGACTCCTTCTTCACGCTGTGGCTCAACCTGGAGCTGCTGGTGCCTGTAGCCATCGACTGTTGGATAGACAACATAAGGTATACAGGGCCTATCACCTTGGACTCTGTGTTCACATTCACACATCAATAAAGCACTGTTTTTCAGTCATTCACGCATTCGTCCAGCTCACAGAAATAATACACAGGAGTTGTGTATTGTGTTGTCAAAGGATTTGTCGATGTCTCGTTGGCTGTTATCTTGGCTGTTCTCATGTGATGATTGGTGTGGTAGTTGTCTGCGGTAAAGGAAAGGTGAGGAAAAATAGATTAGTACTTTCAGCCGTTTTTCGTAAAAAAACATGCTGCGGTGCAAATTCCAAAAACAGCAAATTCCTAGGAGTGCTCTTGATAGGATAAAGTGAGGAGGTAGCTGGGTTCAATGAACCCGGGTTGACCTTCTGTGAGCAGTTATCACTCCTACTATACACTGGGTGGACCAGCCTTTGAAGCCTTCATCTATCAACCATGCCTGGAAGTGAACAGAGGGAGGAGATAGCCCCTTCGTTTTTACTCGTACATCTGCAATCAGCTGAATTGGACTTACATATCAGACATTAAGTGAGCCTTCATTTTAGACATTCAACTTATGATACATATGCTTCATATGTATTTTAAAGGAATGTTAACCTCTCATTGAGAGTTTTGTCGGAGTGCAATTAGATTAGTTAATTGGAGACAATCGTTCTGTGAGTTCCCCTCTATTTTACTTACTTACACTGCAGTTAAAGGATTGATTTTCTAATCTTAGAATAACGGTGTGCTCTTATTTTGAAATGAAGGCAACTGGAGTAGATTGTGGAAATCACGATCATCACTCCTAATAAGTGACTGATCATATATCTGTCTGATCATATGACAGTCTGTTATGTCACAGTGGCCACAGTAGCACAGGAATGGCAAAGGGACTTGTTGTTGAATTGAAATATCAACCTCTAGAAAGATGAGAATTAGGCAATTAATACCAGATGACACAATGTTTAAATACAAATAAATAGATCTTTAATGTTTGCAAACATGAGTCAAGATAACAATACAGCAAGGGGATTGTAATGAAATTACTGGAGAATGCAGTCTTTCTCCAGAAGTTATAGCAAAATCTATTAACGCACGAACATCAGCCTACGTAATAGTTTTCAGGGTTGGAATAGTGAGACATATCAACATACGTTTGCGCAAACCTAGTCTCCAGTACATACCATCTTAGATATAACAACCTGACTTTATCTTACACAAGACTAAGGTCAGAAATGTTTGATCTATTGTATGAAGATTCACAATTTAGGATAATACAATACAGTATAAAATATATTTCATATATTCACACAATATTAATTTCCATAACAGACTCCATCAACACACTTGAGTTTTATGATTTACCTATAATCAAAGTCAGTTATCCACGAATGTAGAACAAATCTATCTAATAGAAATCTATATACTTTTACCCATAGGCCAGACTAATGGCATGACAGACACACGTTAAGTATGTGTAGGAGGGTTGAGAGTCTGTTGGGAGTTTGTAGCCTACTTGTTTCTGTGCGTCATGCCAGATGGACATGGTAAAAGGGAAAAATGTCTGACACGTCAATCGACAGCTTTAGCGGAAAAAACTTTTATACATTCTGGTGATGGAGGTGGAATTAACAGTTTTACTTTACCCCTCTGTGAGTATAAACATTTTTAAAATAAAATGCTGATAAGAATTTGCACTTAGACATTTTGAAAAAGAACCCACATCCCCTCAAGAGTCCTTAGATAGCAAATACAGATTTATAGCTTACAAATTTCTTACCCAGAATTGCTCTCTCACATCTGCATAAGACTAATAAGTGGAAGTTGTAGGGGGTGTGATGGTGTAAAATGGGAAGTGCTTCTGTTGCCTGATAGTGAAATGTATCTGTGAGTGCCTGTGGTCCACCACAGATGCAGAACTGACACTGATCGATTTTGGGTGTGTGCGTGCGTGTGTGTCTGTGAACAATTAATGCTTTATTGAGAAGCATTAAAAAAATAAGTTTTACCAATGATTCTATGCATATTGGTTTAAAGTTTTTTTTTTGTGTTATAACATATAACTTGTGTGTGTGTGTGAATGCAGACTGATCTACAACTCGACCACACACACCTCCTCGTCCCCACCGGGTGTGAATGTACGTGTCCCGGGGTTTGGAAAGACGTTTGCCATGGAGTATCTGGACCCCAGCAAACGCAGTGTGGGTGAGTTGAAGGGCCAAAACCAAAAAACGCTTACCGCTTTTCCAACAATACAATACGATTATTACTTTTTGCACTGCTCATGTTTTGGGCAAAAAGACTGAAGACTTCTGATGATTGTTTTCTTCTTATCCTGTGTTTGTGTCCATGTGTCCTAGGCATGTATTTCTTCACTATAGTGCAGGCGCTGGTAGAGTGGGGCTACACCAGAGATGATGATGTCAGAGGAGCTCCCTATGATTGGAGGAAAGCCCCCAGTAAGCAACCGCACACACACACACACATGCGCACACACATGCACGAACACACTCACTCACTCACTCACATTCTCTCTCTCTCTTCTGGTCTTCTAGTTAGTTGACCAAACTTTAACAACTATGACTTGTCTGGCTTGTATACTTTAGCTGATCCTCACAAGTACATGAAGCATATTAGCTGGCTTTTGGAGAACCTGTCTTTCTTAGCTTGATTAGGCATGTAAGGCATTTATAGAGGCATATATGGTTTACAGCCTAGGGGGTTATGAGTGAGCAACACTTACTGTACATACTTGTGATGATGCAATATGAGGAAGCAAGAAAAAAATGGATGATGCTAAATGATGGCACATCCTTTTAAAATAGTGCTCTTGCCTGTCATGGAATCTTTTTTTATTATTATTATGACAGGATTATACTCGGCAGTGAAGTCACAATGAATGGGGGTAAATTACCTGGGAATGTGTGGGGGAAATTTGAACCATCAGGCTACATTTACCAACCGGTCTTCTTCTGCACCAGGAAGCAATTGCAGCTAAATACTTGAAAAATGTCAAACCTAACGAAGGTAAATGTAGGTATAATTTCCCAGTCGATTGGGGGAAACTAGGCTTAATAATCTTTCTCTTGTCTTTTCCTAATCAGATGAGAATAAAGAGTATTTCCTGGCGTTGCAGCAGATGATAGAGGAGATGGCGGATAAGGCCGGTGGGCCTGTGGTGCTCATAGCCCACAGCATGGGTAACATGTACACCCTGTACTTCCTCAACCAGCAGCCACAGGCCTGGAAGGACCGCTACATCAAAGCCTTCATCTCTCTGGGACCACCGTGGGCCGGCGTGGCCAAGACCCTTCGTGTACTCATTTCCGGTAAGAGATATAGAAGCACTATCATGGAAGCAGGTTCACTGTGCTGCTGATGTAGCACATCGTTAGCCTCATAGCATGATTGCTTAAATCATATTAACTCTACTCTACTTTTACTCTACATCTAGTCTACTCTACATATAGTTTTCGTTAGCCTAATAGCATAATTGCCTAAGTTATATTTTAAGGGTTATAGAGTAGGGTAAAGTAGATGTAGAGTATATGTAGAATATAGTAGATATAGAATAGAGTAGATGTAGAGTAAAAGTAGAGTAGAGTAAATATGATTTTTTTCTGATGTCCACCAAGAAGTCTAGAAAGAAATGAGAGAAACAGAGAGAGCATTTTATGAAACTGCAGAGGATGTATTACATACTGCATTAGTATTTCTCATAAAAGAATGCAATAACACGTTTATGTTATTGTACAGCATTAATAAAAAAAAGACACACGAGCACAGCAACATAATGCTCAATGCTATAATGGTCTCAGTAAAGCACTCAATCAGTGCAAGCCACACACATGCCTTGAAAAACTTTGCTTTGAATTAGCACATCCATTGAACAAAAAAAGCTCCAAATATACAAATGATAATCCTCGGTAGTTGTAACACAATTTACAAGTGTTACCTATACCCTGCCTTCAAGATAAATATATCTGCTAAATCCATTTCAATCCCATTCAAGGTTTTACATGAATTGATATCTAATATTTTTCATATGTTTTCATGTGATCAGTAGTGGCAAACAGCAACTGAGAGCAAAATGGTCATTTCTGATCAGCTTGTGAGTGAATGTTCCTCTCACACCAGGTTTACCTCTGGTTAAATGTGCTTCAAAGCTGATTTCTTTCAACCTTTTTTAGACCATCTCTGTTTGCCACGAAAACAAATCTCCAGAATGTGCAGTGAAACAATGTCATTTTACACATTTACTGGGAGAGTGCAGCCATTGAACACCTTCTGCTCCAATGGGCGTAGGAATTTGAATAGTGAAGTTTTAACAGCCTGTGTAATAACCCTAATAATGCACTGCCACATATCCCCCATCCCCCCTCTTCTCCTCTACCAGATTGATGGCTTCATAACTGCTTACAATGGTTACATCAGATCCTGTGTATTTTGTAAATGTTTCCTGCCTTAGCTGTCACCCTGGCAAACACGGGATTGAACAATACTGTGCAATGCCGTATTCTGTATGTGTACTGTGTCGTGTCTTTTCATTTACACTAGTAGTGTTATTTTGAAGAAACTGCACAGTGAAACTCTCCTGGTGGGTTTTGGGTCTATGGCTGGCTAATTCTGATCTCAGTTTCACTTCTCTGTCACTGGTTTCTTTCCTCTTTGCCTACAGGTGATAATAACCGCATCCCCGTCATCAGCCCGCTGAAGATTCGCTCTCAGCAGCGTTCTGCTGTGTCCACCTCCTGGCTGCTGCCCTATGCCCACTCCTGGCCCAAAGAGCAGGTCTGTGTCCGTGTGTTCGTCTTTTTTTTTCTTCCAGGCAGAGTTTGTCACATCTAGTTTCCATCTTTCTCAGTTATTTCCTTCTTCCAAGCATTTAGTATCCGTCAACGGTGGGAACTGTCAAATCATAATTTAGCCCTTAGCTCCCTCTGCAAGCTCTACTAAACCTATCCAGCACCAAACAGCTCACTGAAAAAGTTTGAAAGTAAAAAAAAACAATAAATGCAGCTTTACAATGAAGCATAGGGAAACTTTTAATTATATAGATGTTGTCAAAATCACTTTTTGTCAAAGTCGGGGCACTGCGCACACACAGTACAGACGAGTAGCGGCTAGCGATGAGATATTCACCGATTCTGTACTAATAGTGATTTCGACTACAAGCCAGTATCCAGTATGGTTGACTTGACCTTTTAGAACTCAATGCACTGCCAGCCAAGAGGCAGCACTGTAAATGATCAAAATGAATCACAATATGGTAGTAAAGAAGAAAAAAACAAAAATAAATGCATCTGTCTTGCTTGTTTTGTAAAAAGACCTCAAACATGACTTAACATGTTTTCCTCCACCATGCACCCCCAGGTCTTGGTTCAGACGCCCAGCACCAACTACACGGTGCTGGACTACGAGCGCCTCTACAAGGACATTGGTTTCGAGGAAGGCTGGCAGCTCCGGCAGGACACTGAGCCCTTGGTGTCCGACCTGACGCCCCCCGGGGTGGCCGTGCACTGCTTGTACGGCAGCGGGATCCCCACGCAGGCCGCCTACCAGTACACCGATAAGTTCCCCGATGTGGAGCCCACCCCGGTGTTAGGAGACGGGGACGGCACGGTCAACCTGGGCAGCTCCGTGCAGTGCGGCCGCTGGGTTGGCAAGCAGAAACAGCCCGTCAAGTTACAAGAGCTCCCGGGGAACGAGCACGTCAACATGCTGCTGAACTTCACCACCGTGGCTTACATCAAGAATGTGCTGTTCTCCCCCTAAAGCTGGCACAGAGAGAGGGGGAGGGGGGTGGGCTGGCAGGGAGATGGCTTTATACACACACACACACACACATAACACACACACACAGACAAACACAAACGCACGCACGCTCACATATCAACACACACACATACGCACTCACACACTTGAAGGACTCTCTGAACACTGACTGCCAGAAAACATTCCCCTGCACATGCCACGTTGCTTTAGAGGATCATGATGAAAATGTGTAGGAAGAAAAGCTGAATCAAAGTTTTAAATGAATTGTTATAGCCGTAACTATACCATTTGTTAATGTCAGGTTGTTTACTGATGGATAAGCTTAAATTCAATGGCTTTTATATCGGTCTTGAGCTTTCACTTTTACTCAATGTATGTTATTATGAAATGTTTATGTAAAGGTCAAAAACTCCGGGTTTACTTGTTGTGCCACTTTCAAAGTTAATATTTTTATTAATGTCGTGACAGAGATTTCCGAACTCTTTTGATTCTAATGTCGTTTGGCTAATTGCTGAAGCACACTGTATTTGTATCTTTGTCTGAGCAACACGTTATGCATCAGTGCTTTGTATGTGTTTTAGACAGCTTTACAAACTAAGTAGACTTCTACCAAAACAGTTTGCTGCTTCATTTTTTTTTTGTCATTTGATTTCTAGTTTGCGTGCAGTCATGCTGTTGGACCATGAGGAATGACTTTTTAATGTGTTGTCCATATTCTCCTGAAGGACTGGAACCGTACTTTGGATTTGGAGGTCATCGTTACGTTGAAGCTACATACCTTTATAAAAAATAAAAATTAAATGTTTTAGACAAAACGCATCATAACTCAAAGCCCACTTAGTAGGATTTTTCTTCTAGGAGCTGTGAACTGCATCTCAAGGTCTTCAAAGGTGAAGATCATTTGTTATGAAGATCTGTCCAAAGTTCCATGCTTTTAGGCCGTGTGATCACAGCTGTGTCCCACAATGAATATCTCCAGATGAAACACCTAGTAAGCTAACCTTGAGTTTATTTGTTTGGTAAAAAAAATATATAATATTGGCAGGCTGTTGGAATCAGTGATTAAAGTTATCCTAAAATGAAATTATGGATGAACTAAATGATTTGCTTTACATTCCATGTCCTATACAGTACATTTGAATGGTCCTGTTACATATACTGTACTTGGCAGGGTGTGGTTTGAATCAGGTGCCTAGAATGCCACATGGCACTGTTTTATGGTATACATCTGGTGTTTTCTGACTGCTTATCATTTGGCCTTTTTGTTGAAACAGAGTGATTGTACTGTGCCATCCAGACCAAGATCATACACTCTGAGCATCATATCTGGCGTGGACTATCATAAATGTGTCATTAACATGTGTTGCCTTCCATAGAGTAAAATATTTAAAATACTAACTTTCAGCCATCGAGTATTCTTTGTGCTGGAAGCCTTTTCAGAGAGTGTTCATTTCATTTCTGTGCTTGAAGGACAGTCCGGTCTCTGGAGGAAAACATTGCTCTCCTTAAACACTTGAGATACAGAGCCCATTGGAATTCAGCAAACTACAGAGACATGGAGTGGGGGCGTTGACTTATCACGCCTTAAGTTTCCACTGCTTATAAGTGATGACAAATTGCCTCCTGTTGTGAGGTAAGTTGCAAGGTATGACTGACTACGTGTTGGAACCACGCGTTGAGGTTTCAAGTCTACCATGCGTACACACACACACACACACACACACACACGGTCAGGTCAAACGTCAGCCCTTTAAATGTGCAGCTTTTTCTCATACATAATCCTCTTAAAACCCTTGCTTTGGTCACACTTCAACTTTCCTGAACCTTAAACACATCCCGTAGCAACAGTGTTGTCCCATGCAAACAAAACTGTCTAAAATAAGCAGCAACTTTATTTATGAACAGTATTTAAAGAAAATGTAACATTTTTGTGATTGAGTCTTGACCCATCCTTGCTCGGACATGTCACACACACATGTCGGCAGCTCTATTAGGGTTATACTTGATTTCCTCAAAACATTGGTCTCACAACAGAGCCAGACAAGCTTATGAGAAGACAACAGTTACATTGAGTCCGGTGTGGCTCCTTGACATTAGATAGTGCAGTCATGTTGTCTTAAGTCCTTTTTTTGTGCACACAGATATGGTACTTGTGCAAATAAAATGTGATAGAGATTTTCTTCCGGCTTGTTTCCGTGGGTCAGAATAACAGTTGTCAGGTGTAAAGTGTTGTCAGATTCTAGGGCTGCGGTAGCCTGGCTCCGCCCGCCCGCCTACCTACCTACCTACTTCCGCTCAAATTTCATTTTCCCTTCAGTAGTCAGTCTGGGTCCAATCAGCGAACAGAGGGAGTGGCTGAGAACGATGACGTCGAGGTTGTGCGCCAGTTTCAGTTGTAGTCACAGGAAGACAATGGATAAGGATACGAGAGAAGCTATTCAGTCTGTTGTGGCAACACTGTCAATTATCGATAAATTAAAGCCGGAGCGAGAACAAGCTTTGCTGAGTTTTGTTGGTTCCCGGCCGGTCCCGGCGCAAGACATACGTCACGAGTCACGACCAAACGTTTTGCGATTGGTTATGGCAGATCCAGAGTGGCACTGGGCAGATCCAATCATTTTAAACCTAAACAGCCAACCGCCTCCAAGTGAGTGAACGTTTGTCAATTGAGCAGTTCCAGACCTTCTGTACGGATGAAATGAAGTACGATGGTCTGGTAGAACCAGACTAGGGCTGCAGAGGGAAGAGGAAGGTCTTGTTCCCCGTCCTGCAGCGCAGCTCCACGCAGTCCAACCTTAACGCTCCCTCTTCATGGTCATCAACCACACCCTTAAAAAAGTACATGGAAAAGAGTGATGTGTCAACAGTAATCAGCTGATTCTTTCTTTAAAAATGGCTCTAACTCAGTCCAAACCGTGTCACTTGTACCCAATATTAATCTTTTAACCAACACATTTTTTTGATACGGATACATTACATATAGAACTATGACCTGAACAGGTCACTTTAAAGTTAATAAATGATCTTTGTTCTGGTGGTGGGCAAGCCACAGAGATGTCGTGATAGAGATGCTATAAAAAATTACTACACATTTCTTTGCGGTGCGTTTTCTTATCAAAATGGACTGCACTTATATAGTGCTTTTTCCAAAGAACTTTACATATTTCGCTCGTTCACCGGATCTCACGCGCACACACACCAACCATCTGGAGCAATTTGGGGTTCAGTGTCTTCAGCTCAGGGACACTTGGACATGTGGCAGGATAAACTAAGATCATTCGATGCACCGGACAGTACAGGGGGTTAGGTTTCAACAGAACTAGGGCACTTCTAACAATACAGAACCCTATGGGAATTAAGAGAGATAAGAACAACTGCCCTGCCATTTAAGACGAACAGGGAAAGACAAACACTCAGTGACACAGTGTTGAAAAATTTGGATGAACGGACTGGAGGCGTCTCGCACCTGCAGCTCCTGAATGCACTCCTTCATCTGTTCTGTCACGTCTCCCACACTCCAGGCCAGACTCACGTGGAAAGATGGATCCTAGAAATACACAGCACAGCGGGAACAATAGGAAGGAGAATCATTCATATACCAGATTCGCTATATTTACCCAGGTAGCAACACTTTGTCAAGAGAAAGAGACCACACACACAGGTCCAGCTATAGACCAGTTTATGCTTATTTAATGTGTGTGTGCGTGTGTGTGTGTGTGTTTAGTTTACCTTATAGAAAGTGTCCAGTCGAAACTCTGTCATGGTCCTGTCCACTGCTTGGACCAGTTCCAACAATTGAGCATGCCCAGTGCACACCTCCATCCCCAGGAAGGTCCTACAGGGGACAACAGACGGAGAATGAAGGACTGACGCTCAATTCAAAACTAACGACTCCGACACACTTCAACCAATCAATTTCTTATATTAGGCCATCTAATGAAATGAAAACATAGAATGGATAACGTGTTGACAACATAACCAACTCAACAGTCGGCACCATGCTGAGCATTTGGCAGTTGGCCAACCAAGTCACATTTGGAGTATGAGATGGAGAGACAGTTAAAAGCTCTTGACTGTACCTGGTCCTCTCAGCGTTACAATAGACCTTCAGTCTGCCCGCGGTGCACACAAACCTGGCAACGAGAAAAACAGCTAGCATTAAAAAGACTATTACTCAGCCACTGCAGCCTCTCTGTCCCGGCGATAGCCAAAGGCCAGAGGCATTATATTTTCCGGGTGTTTGTCCGTCCTTCTGTCTGTCTGTCTGTCTGTCTGTCCGGGTTATTCTTGTGAGCGCAATATCTCAAAAACACTTTGAGGGATTTTCTTAAAAGTTTGCACAACTATCGACTCTGACTCAAAGAGGAACTGAACAGATGTATGTAGGACTTTTACATATTGTGAGGTCGGAGTGACCTTTGTACCCTCTTGTAGCTTCTAAGACGCTTTACCTTCTTTAAAGAATTGCCTACCACCACTGTACTTGCACCGTTCTGCATTTTGTTTGCTTTGCTACCGCCAGGCAATATTTCTTATAGTTTCTTTCCTAATCCCTTTTTATATTTTCACTTCAAGAGCAAGTGGCACTCTATTCGCTATTTTGTTTCTCTTAATCTTTTAATTTCCTTTTAAAAGAATGTCTGGCCTGTGATATGGGCCTTTTCATTTCACCAGGAACTAGCTTTTTTTTTTTTTTGCAATATCTTTTGCATTTTACATTTTTGTTTCATGAACATAACCAAAGGATTCAATCACCCACATATGGGTGTTTGAGCAAACCTCTTGCAGTGGAGCAGGCCTGCCCTGAGGCTCCGTGTGAAGGGCTGGATCCAGTGGTGTCTCAGCACCACTGTCTGAGACAGGCTGAGGTGGAACTCCTCCTGCAGGGTCAGAACCACGCCACGGGCCCTAGCTACTGACAGCAGCTCCTCCAGCAACTCACCAAACTCCTCCTCTGGATGGTCTGAGGAGGGGATACATTCACACAGGAAAAAACAGATTGGGCCAATTAGGGGTTATAAACCGTAGCTACTTAGGACAACATGCGTGAGGACTGGCGGATGGGACTCTTTGCAGGGCACAGTTACTGGTCTCACATGGCAAATAAGTATAGGTGGCCCAGTTGCCTCTCTCGTGTCTGAAGGAGCGGACGCGTCCACCGTGAACAGAGCTGTCCTCGGTCAGCGAGTCCTCTTCATCTGGAAACATGGCCACCAGGCTCCCAGGGAGAGGCAGCCTGCTGGAAACACACTTACTTCATTTAGCATCGATTCATATTACCAGTCTGTGTTAAACCGCCCTCAGCCAACAGAAAGCCACCACACACCTCGTTTTGGGAACCCGTTCCTCAGTTTTGGCTTTCTTCCTCTCTGGGCAGCCATCATCTTCCTCTTGACACTTTCGAGAGCGACTTCTGTTTGGAGCAGCCGCCGCCTCGCTATCACCCTCCTCCTCCTCCGAACTGCTGTAGCCGACCAACATCCCCAAGTGTGTGTGTTTGTGTGTGTGTGAGATGTGTCAGGACCTATTCAACACACGCAGATTAGCTAAATTAATTAACATTGTTGTTTAAACTACAGGGGACAGACCCATGTGTTTCAGCCGTTTTCAGCTCAACGGCGTATGTTGTTCGTTCTGCTTAGCCCCGCGCTTCCGGTGTAAACAACCTGTTGTAATGATAACGACGGTCCCAGTGAAACACAGCCCCAGTTGTAGTCAGTTAGTTCCCCTTGCAGAGGGTTGCTCTATATGTCCATGGGTTTGCTAAAATGAGTGTACACAGTATTTTTTTTATTTTTTACAGTCTATGGTAGTGCTTAAACGAGGTTCATGTCTAGGTTTTATGTGTTCTGTGCTTATATACAACCTATGGTACCGGCCTGAAAAAAAAAAATCAATTACATGTTTCAATATGTCAGAATTTGTTTAAATGCTGTTCATTATATGGGGAATAAGTGACAGGTTTAGATTTGACTGTAAATAAGGCATTATTTTGAGGAGGCATTTTTACTTAGGCTATTTAATTGACACGTTTTTTTTTGTAAATCAATAGCCTACTTAAAAAAAAATCATTGAATCAACTTTATTATTTATACACTGTGCTGGATGGATGCTTTTTAGTTTATTGTACATGTATAATTAAAATATAACTTCACTAAAGCATTTTGTTTTTATTTTTGATGGATTTGAAGCTCTCACACAGAAGGTTCCGGGTATGCGTATGTACGCGCGTGTGTGTGTTGTGCGCGTGCTAATTAACTCTCGCTCTATTCATGTTCCCGTGCGCGGGCAGTGGCTCAGTTGCTAGCGGATAGCTAGCTAGCAATTTATATATTTTTGCCGGCCGAGAGGATGTCTTAAGAGCTAAATAAATGCATACGTGAAACCGTAACGCTTATGGTAAGATTTGGTGAAACACGGGAGAATTTTAGCCCATTTTAATCACCCGAAAAACCCTATTTTTTTCGGCTCGTAGAGCCAAGGCGCTCGAACAAGAGAGCATCCGAGCAGTGTGCGGATGTGAAGACGGGACCTAGCAGTACCAGGGAGCAGCTAACCTACTGTAACCCAGCTTTTTATTGGACTCCGCAGGCTGGACTGGATGCTCTAGGTATGTAAAAATGGAGTTCTTCTCACTGTTTAAATGGACGGCTAACTAACAAACGTCAGTGCAGCGGCTGCCACCAGGCTATTATTTCTCCACTGCTAGCTTAGTCCGCTAACGTTAGCTCTTTCCTGTGTCTCCGGCTGCGTTAGCAAGCGGCTAGGCTAGCTAGCTAACCTATTCTGATTACTGTGGTCTTTGCTTTGAGGCGAAAATAATTTCGATGCGCAGACGCTTTCCACTTTTCCCCCCTTTTAAACCGCGAAGCGCTCAGCATTTGGATTTCTGCATAGCCACGACGGAGACTAGAATACCAGTGTAATACATATTTGAATATACGACTTTGAGTTCATTGTTTTCGTCCGAGGCTGTATTTTGCTCGTCATACACTGGTTCTCACTCTGTGTGTGTTTGTGCTTTCGCGGATGTTACGACCCGTTAAATTGTTAATGATTGCATTTCATCACCTTGAAATGCTTCTAACGATTTTAAATTGCAGTGCAACTATTCGGAAGAATGATGGATGATTCTGGCTATTGGATATTTATTTGACTGATTCATACTTTGATCATCTACTCGTTTCACCTGTGTGTTACATTATATCAGACTTAATCAGTGAGCAGGTGTGCAAATGTGCGCTGATAACTGGTCAGAGAGGCTGTCTGGCATTATGTGGGTCCATTTTACTCGACGTCATTGCAATTGAGGGTCATCCCTCAATTGATCTCTCGAGGATAAATAAAGGGAAAATGAAATAATGTACAGATCTGTTTTAAACCTACACTATTACTATTCGCCCGTTATGTCTAATTTCTGCTCCGTTTACACAACCTAACCACATCCGGCTGTTGAAGCCGAGGAAAATTATGCAAAAGGAAATTTACGATATTACTACATTATTGAAAGCTTTTTTATTTTTTTTATTTCAAAAACATTTCTTAAATTTGTGGATGCATAACATAGTTATGCTTGAGTCCATAGCTTAAAGCTTGGGTATATGATTTCTGATTGGTCAAAGTTAACATGAGCTTTACACTTTGACCAATCAGAGCGAGACTCCGATTCTCTGTTCTTATTGGCTGTTGGGACTGTCCATTCACTTTGGCACAACTTTGTTGGTGTAGAGCGTGTCAGGGAGGGACCATAGGGCAGAGACCATAGAGAACAAGTGGAGCAGTTGAGTTATTTGGATTTGAATCTCTATCCCAACTGCCATTTCTCCCCAAATCCTCCACCCCAGCTTTAAACCCCCAGAAACTTGTTATTTAGTAACAGCTTTCTGTCTATTGATGTTTTATATTCTTTTTTCCCCACAGATACCACTGGGACGCCAAGAATAAAGTTAAAGTAGAGGATTTTCTTTGATCTCTCCACACAAGTTTGACCTCCAAACAGCTGTGTGACTGCTGTTCCTGTCATTAAATCCTCTGTCACCAAGCACCCTTGCCAGTTCTTCAGTGTCACTTGCTAAAATGGAGTAGGTTTTTTGTCCTGTATTTATTTTTCTTAACACACTCTGTAGTCTTCAGCCCATTTATTAAAACATGTGCCCGTCTCTCCCTTTGCTTACTGTAGTTGGGCCACACCGGCTGCCAAACTGAATCCTTACACCCGAGCCCGCATGTCAGAGGCCGCCTGGCAGCAGCATGCTGCCGCTCCACCTCCGGTCGTCCACACCATACCTCCAGGAGCTGAGAACGCATTGGGCTGTGCTGTGTATGGCATTGTACTGCAACAGGATGCTACGTCACTACAGCAACAACAGAGCCAGCATGGACAGCACAGCCAACACAGCCATGGAAGTGGACACAGTCAGCACCCCGCACAGGCCCAGCAGACCTCCCTACAGGTAGGGGCAGAGGGAGGACACAAGTGTGGCTCTTGCGGACACGATATCTCCCATCTGGCCAACCCACACGAGCACCAGTGCATGGTGACCCAAGACAGGTCATTCCAGTGCACCCAGTGTTTGAAGATTTTCCACCAGGCAACAGACTTGCTAGAACACCAGTGTGTTCAGGTGGAGCAGAAGCCGTTTGTCTGTGGGGTGTGTAAGATGGGCTTCTCCTTACTCACCTCTTTAGCCCAGCACCACTCATCCCACAACACCCACCCACAAAAGTGTTCAATCTGCGAGAAGACTTACCGCCCTGGTTCCTCTGGCAGCATCACACCCAACGCCCAGCAGCCCAATGGAGATGGAGCGTCAGCCAGCAGCAGCTCCTCCATCCTCCCCTTTCCCTCGGCCAGAGACCGGCCATACAAATGCTCCGTTTGCCAGAAGGGCTTCAGACACCTGTCTGAACTGACACGCCATGAGAGGGTCCACACAGGAGAGAAGCCTTTCAAATGTGACACGTGTGACAAGGCCTTCAGCCAGTCGTCACACCTGCAGCACCACCAGCGAACGCACAGCAGTGAACGCCCGTTCAAGTGCGCTGTTTGTGAAAAGAGTTTCAAGCACCGCTCCCACCTGGTGCGCCACATGTACGTGCACTCTGGTGAGCACTTGTTCAAATGCAACTTATGTGACCTGCACTTCAAAGAGTCTTCACAGCTCCTCCACCACCCCTGCCACCCACAGGGTACCCGCCCATTCCGCTGTGCCACGTGCGGTAAGGGTTTCAAACGGCCGTCTGACCTGCGCCAACACGAGCGCACACACTTGGTGGAGCGTCCCTTCCACTGTGACGAATGTCAGATGAGCTTCAAGCAGCAGTATGCGCTAGTGCGCCACAGACGCACACACAAAGACCCTACTGTCCGCCCATTCAAATGCAACCTGTGCGACAAGGGCTTCATGCAGCCTTCTCACCTCCTCTACCACCAGCATGTCCACGGCATGGACAACCTGTTCAAGTGCGCCTCCTGCCACAAGGAGTTCAGCCAGTCAGGAGAGCTTCTCAGACACAAGTGCGGTGAGCCGTCCAACCCCTCGCCCGACAAGCCGTACAAGTGTGACGTGTGTGGCAAGGGCTACAAGAAGAGTTCAACCTTACAGCGACATCAGAACTCTCACTGCCAGGAGAAGCCTCTCAAGTGCTCTCTCTGTGACCGCCGCTTCCTGTCCTCGTCAGACTTTGTGACGCACCGCTGTGACCCGTCGAGGGAGAAGCCGCTCAAGTGTCCTGAGTGTGAGAAACGATTCAAATACGTATCAGACCTGAACCGCCACCGGCGCATCCATTCTGGGGATAAACCGTACAAATGCAACCACTGCAACAAGGGCTTCAAACAGCGCGAGCACCTGATCAAACACACCAGCACTCACTCCAGTGCGGGCGCGTACAAGTGTGTTTGGTGCGGGGAGCGCTTCAGTGACTTGGGCTCTTTACAGGAACACACAGTGCAGCACACTGATGATGGAGGTTACCCTGTTCCACAGCTCATATAAACCCTGAGACTTTCCCCTTTGGACAGACAGTCCTCTAAACGTCTGTCCTGTT
Source organism: Ammodytes marinus (assembly GCF_949987685.1). Lineage (NCBI taxonomy): Eukaryota > Metazoa > Chordata > Actinopteri > Uranoscopiformes > Ammodytidae > Ammodytes > Ammodytes marinus. The sequence goes on along the minus strand of NC_137234.1, from coordinate 26,240,882 downwards.
GTCTATTGATAGCAGGCTATTCATTCAGCCTAACTATCACCACACTTGCAGGACAGTCCAGGCTATTATTATTGCAGTCATTCCCAACAATGATACATCAAGTCTTTGTTTCTTAACTAACCCGCCCAAAGCCCTTTAGTACTGTGTCATTCCAGAAGAAAGAAATTCCCCCCTTCTTTTTTTCCCACCTCTTTCCCCATCTCTCCTCCCTGCTCTACAGTTTCTCCATCTTAATATTGCTTTCTCCTGGTTCCTCCTCTTCCTGTCTCATTCTGTTGCTGTTTAGCATCAAAGAACTGTAAAGTCTGACTGATCCCTCAGAAACACATGCGCTCATATACGTTAGTCCTTGGTCAGGTAAAGGATGACTTAAAACGCATCTGGTTTTTTATCTCCCTCACAGTAACACAGAGACACTGTATATGGACCCAGCTTCTTCTTCTTTTTTTACATTTCATATTTATAAAGCAGCCAGTAAGCTCTTTAACATGTGTGATGGAAAACGATGTGGTAGGAGTTTGGGCGGTATTTGTCGCCCCATATAGTGAAATAATCCTTGTGATATAATGTCTGTGAGTGTATGCGTGGGCCGTGCTTTTTAATGGCCGCTCCCGTTTTTTTGTACCAAAACACCAGAATGAAGCCACACCCGATCCCAAAAGGTGTGTGGACGAAACCAACCAGCTGAAATGAACAAATAAAAACTCTTACTGACGACTAACACCTATCACACCCATCAGTATAGTCATATATAGAACTATACTTCTCCTGTAGAGGCCAGTGCTGTTGGAACACATGTATATGGACATTACACTTCCCCCTCTCAGCATGTACATACTAATGGACGTGTGAGTGGACTTATCCAAATGGAGTTGGAAATGTCAGAACTTGTCTTTCATGAAAAAGAATATGTAAGAACTGTTTTTGTAATCTTGATACTTTTTAACATGTGAAACGTTTTGACAAATGCTCTTTAGTTTTTTTTTTGTAGTCCATGTAGTGATTGTATCGGTATGTTGCACGGAAGGTCAAAGACGCCCCTGTGTGTGTGTGTGTGTGTGTGCGTGTGCGTGCGTGGGAGGCCGAGTGAGTGAATGTAAACGGTATTCCGTCAAACAGGGAAATCCAGACTGTAGAGGACTATGTCAGAAATGTCTCAACAGAGCTTTTTTTCTTCTTTTTTTTTCTTTACTAACCTATCCGGTCTGTAAGTTGTTGTTGAATATTTTCTAAGTATTGAAAGAAATATTAATCCTGTTTTTTCCTTGTTCCATGTCGTGTTAAGGTTGACGTTACGTTTGAGCTCCAGTGACTGACTCGTCCCTGTCCTTTTGAATGCTATGAGATTGTAGTGGCGCTTGAGAAGCCTGGAGCAGAAGTGGGTTTACATTGTCTGCCATTGTTCCTTTGTCTCTTCCCACTCTCCCCTTCCCCATTCATGGTGTGAGTGCAGTATAGAGTACAAACAGGGGAGGCTAGGGGAGATAGAAGTTACTTTTTTTTTAAATGTTTTCTGTTTTGTCTTTGGCCTTTAACTGAGGCCATGGTGCCTCTCACTCCATATCCTCCTCTTCTTGCTCTGTCATTCATCATCATGCCAGAAGATGGTTGCTTCAATCAAGCGTCAAGTTTCATTTTCTGGCATTGTAAGACTTTGAGAAAAAGCTTGGACTTAAAGTAAAAAGTACCTTATGTTTTATTTTATAGTTTCACCTTTTGTTTTTAATTTTGTGTATTAATATGCTTTTAAAGTGATATGAATATGGATATTCCTTCAAGGGAGAGACCAGGGCCTCGGGGAAGGTTTTGGGATGAAGCTGGTTGGAGTTTTTCTGCCATAGTTGTATAGGCCCACTCCCTAGTTGGAACAATATGCTGGGTGGACGTGGAGTGGAAGTTGAATCATCATAACGCAAATGTTAATATTTGCTAAGGCATAGGTCCTTTTCTAACTGGTGCTAACACACCATGATACGTTTATATTATTAAATAAGAATAACCCCCATCTCATATCCATCCAACAGTCAGAAATAGGAGAGGAAAAATCTCCAGTATAAGCACAAGTTAAAGAAATCCACCTCCCTGCAGTTTAACCGGTGGTTTAAAAGGTCAGCATAGGTCACCTGTTCACCCACCCACCATCCTCCGTTCAGTTCCAATAGAGAAGCCCATCAGACCCTGGTGTCTCTTGCTCTGCATGCTTGCTGTGTTCTGTCCCTGGCAACTTGGTGCTCCCTCTCCTCACAGCACTGTTCCCTCCTATAGCTTTTTTCAAAATGTACTGTAGTTTATGTGAATGATGTTGGAAAAAAAAGAAAAAAACTTTAGTGGTGACTTAACAGTATGTGTACATTCATGCTAAGATTATCTGTATGTATGTAGCATTCAACTACTCAGCAGCACTAACAAATAAAACTTTTTCATTTATAAACTGACGCGAGTCGACAGATTATTTATTATTATCCATATATTGTTTTAGGATGTTTAACTCCCAGTTGAGTTCCCTGGCGAGGAGATGAAGTCGGTCAGCTGTCAGTCGCAGCCTCCTGCTGTGGATCATAGTCATTGAAAAAAACTATGTTTTGCCTGCAGTGTTTTTCTTGAACAGGTTGTAAAAACGACATGCTGACAGAAAATCGGATTTCATGTCAGGCCCATTTGATATTATATAATTGTATCTAATATTTATTGATTTTAGACTATCAAAAAATATTAGGTCTACTCTATTATAGACTATAATGTGAAAGAGCCGGCCGTCATCGCTAGGGGTCGCTGTGTCCCGTCTACTCAGTTGAAACATCCCATTCCCCCTCCTCTTCAACTCGGCGGACAGCTGCTTTCACATCCGGGCGGCTCTCCAGCCCTTCAATCGCAATCATCCGCTTCCCGTCCCTGCGCTCTCGACCGACCGGGGAGGTCTGTGGCTGCAGAAGAATCCCGGGCCCTCCTCCTCAGTCTGGCGTCTGGTCCCGGGCCACTACCCCCGCACAGCCGCCATCACATGACGCGGGCTCCGCCGATGGTGGTGCACGGCGCCAAGCGCTCCCCGTCGTCGGTGCGACATCTACTCAGCGCTGAAGTAGCATTACTGGCTAACATTAGCTAACAGCATCGATCTCTCTCTGCTGCTGCTCCACCTCCCCCCTCTCCTCTCTCCCTACTCCCGTCGACCCCACTGCTGGTACCGATCCGTCATATCAACAGCTGATTGATAGCTAACACTGGACCACCGACCGAGGGCAACAACCCCCTCCCTCTCCCCCGGTCTCTGCAACCATCCATCGACTAGCGCAGGAAGCCCACCCGTTTCCTCCCCCTAAAGCGCACCGGATTTGGGCCGCGCAAAGAGAATACACGTAGCTAACCCGTGGTATTGAAATCACCCCTTTTTCTTCCTTAATCTGTGGCCTTTTTAGGGGTCCGTTTCCCTCTCTACCTCAACACCCGATGCCTCCTCGTCCCCTGTGTATAATCTCAGCTGCTCAACGTCCCTACTCTGATCAGCCCCACCGTCGGCGGATCTTCTGCGCCTGACAATCCGACCGACGAGCGCTTCTAGGCGGGCACTGGCTGCGGCGATCCCCGGCGTACATCTTTGGTTCTATCCCTTCCTTTCTCTCAATCTGGAAGTAGTCTATAGCTGACTGGCCAGTTCCACCCCACACACCCACACAATCCAGTTTACCCCTCTACATCCACCCCCACTTTGCAGTTCGACCCAGTTCGTCATCCCTGTGACAACCGCCTCCCCGCCCCCCAAAAAAAACACCGCTCGAGTCTCGGGTCTCACCATGCCGGGTCCGGTGGCCGGTAGCAAGTCCCGTGTGTACGCAGACGTCAACACATTAAAGAGCCGGGAATACTGGGACTACGAGGCCCACGTACCCAACTGGAAGTGAGGACATTTACTGTTTAACTTTTAACTTGCATGTGATGTTGATGTCTATCCACACACCACATAGACGTGTGTGCGTGCGTGGTTAGTTTGTAGAAGAGGGAAAGAAAGTGGCAGATGGGCTAATATTATTATTAGTCATCTTGCTGTGCATGTGTGAAGATATTATGATAATGTGTGTGTGTGTGTGTGTGTGTCCCAGCCCACTGCCTTGCTGTTGTGCTCTGCTCTGTCTAACACCTCCTCCATCTCTGTTCGTGCCCACGCTCAACAACTGACTCCAGATCTCGTCACAGGCGTCTGAGTGACAAGAACACTTGGCACCAGCTCTCACACACTCACAGACTGGATTCTCACGTTGGGGACTTCAAAATATTCATCTTTTTTCATGCTGCTGTTGACACTGTTTCTCTCCTCTGTCCCCATAGCAACCAGGAGGACTACCAGCTGGTTCGTAAGCTGGGCCGGGGCAAGTACAGCGAAGTGTTTGAGGCAATCAACATCACCAACAACGAGAAGGTGGTGGTCAAGATATTGAAGGTGAGAGGAAAGCTGAGTGTTCTTCTGACCTGGGCTGAGACAGACAAATATTACTTTCAATGAGTGTAGTGAAATGAAGAATTTACTGACGGTACCAGTGTGAAAATCTATCAACCCAACCAACCCCCCTCCCCAGGGTTTTGCTCTGTTGAGGATCACAAAAACAAACCATTTGACAATGTCCCCAAGATCATTTTCGTTTTGTGAGAAGAAATTCTTCTTCGTCTTATTGTGAAATGCTCCATTGAATAATTTTGTGTTGATGATCAAAATAGATGCAGATAGTTTTTTTTCTCTTAAGCCTAAATTCAGCTCCAGATCAGACCACAATGAAGTTCATTAGCTGCCTGCTGCAACCCTACTGGGAAAAGGCAGCTAGCGGACCCCTGCTGCCAGTGAAAAAAAGTTGATCTCAATAATTGAAATGCAGCATTTAAAATGGCCTCTAACCATCGATGGGGGCCTCCCTCTATACCTCCTGCTGCAGCAGCTTTTTTTTTCTCTCTCTGTGGTGACACCAGAGTATTGGGATGCCTGTCACCATGCCATTTAGGAAAGGACAGAGTCCACGCTGGTGTCAATTGATCTGTCAGTCATTTAAACCTAGTCGCTGGCACTAAAAATGTCTGGGTGCAGAGATTGACAGAGCCCTGCATCAGTTTGCTCACGGGGGAAAACAACATGTCTGCTTTAAAGGTGGTTGTTTTCCCATACCTGTTTACCTTGTTTTTATTTTTCTTCTTCTGTTTTTTTTTTAGCCGGTCAAGAAGAAGAAGATCAAGCGAGAGATCAAAATCCTGGAGAACCTGCGAGGAGGGACCAACATCATCCGGTTGGTGGACACAGTCAAAGACCCAGTGGTAGGCACACCGACACCACGTGTGTTTACTTTACCAGCATATGTTAGTATGCGTTACTATGACTCCTTTTTTTAAAGATTTAGTGCGATTACATTTACTCAGCGTTTGCTTTGATCACTCCCATGAGGACGTTAAGAGTTAGGGATCAAGTGGCTTTTTTGTGCCGTTCCAATAATACCTGAACTGGCGGTGGCTTGCATTGGTCAATTTAAAAAAAACTGGAAACCTCACTGCACTGGATCCACTGTGGTCTGTCTTTTATGTGTAAAGTGTCTTGAGGTTATAGTATCTACATATGGATTTTTTTTTTTAAACAAAAATGTTAAGTTAAAAATGAAAAGTTGAATGCAATTCCTTACTCCATTATGTGCTCGCTTAACATAATGTAACTTAATGTATCTGTGCATCCCTAATTACAATATTCAGTGTCTTATTCTTGCGTTTTAAAATACATATTTTTGTGAAGTAGGCCGCATCTTAGATTAACACAGAAGTGTCCCCCATTCTGTTAAAACAAATCCTTTTCAGAGTTAATTAGGGAAATCCTACTACCGTATATATAGACTATATGATTGACTTTTTTTCGGTTACTATTACACTTATCGATCCAACTAAAATGACTTTTCTTGCAGCGTGTGTGATCAAACAGCTACTGGATATGTAAAAGGCACAAGTAAGCAACTGCCAACAGCCTAATGATGGGGTTAAGGAAATCATGGATTTAAAGAGTGATTGCCCATGTTGCAAATTGTATAATCGCTTTTGGGAGCAATTGATTGTTGATAATCAACTGGATGTGATGATAGGGGGGGCCTTTTGTTTGTGGTCAAGTTTCCTATAAACTACAGGGGTCAGCAAGTTACAGTATATTCACAGTTATTGGACAAGTGCCCATCTGCCGTTATTTTCCCATCTCTATTCGAGAGCATGGTCTTTTTGATTTGAAAGCATGGTTTATTGACTTCACGTTCAGACTTTCCCTGCGTTCCAAATCACATACTTTTTCTTTTTACTACACTACATACTAAAGTACACAAAAGTTTTAGGGCCACAGGAGAGAACAAAAATCAGATAAGGGATATTTATTTTTCATTTTGTTGAGAAATGTCAAGAATAAAGACAAATAATCCAACATGCTATTGGAGTTAGTGGGGCATTTACGTATTTTTTTAGCATACTACAATTGACGTGCAGTATTGGGACATCCAAAATCATTTTCTGGCATACTAAATAGTAGGGAAGTATGGGGATTGGAACGCAGGGTTAGTTATTTTTTCCACAAACTCGACCCTCGCACTCAAATTGCTCCGGCTTGCTCTAAGATTGACTCCTTGCTCCTGCTCTAACTGTATGCTTGCCTTCATATATATTGTGTATAGTGACGGCCCGTGGTGCGCTGGCTTTACTTCTTTCAGAGTTCTGTACGGCCGGGTACTCTTTAACCCTGGTTTATCCACTCCCACCCGGCTGAATGAAAAACAGTGTCACGTCACCTTGACACGTACCTGCAGTCCTTGCCAGCTAAATAAAAAAAAATCACACAAAAACTGGTTCCAGTAATATATTAAAATAACATAAAAAAACATACGTGAGATCCTTGGCTTTTCGCAGACAACAGCAACAATATATTTGAGCACAAGCATACAGTTTGAATCAAAAGATAATTTGAGTGTGAGGGCAGCGTTTGAGGGGAAAGAATTACAAACATGAACTTGAAATAAATAAATAAATCTAAATCAAATGGATAAGACCACGCTCTTGATTAAAGATAGGAAAATAACTCCATAACCATCAACCAGGACAGAGGGTTTCACTGTTTGTCGGGTGCACTTCACTTCACTTACATCAATGGCTAGGATCACACAGTGGAGGGGGGCGGGGGGGGGGCTTTTCTAATCTGTTAATAATCAGGTGACTGAATCAGTAATGAAGCACATCATGCTCTCTTTTCATTGGTTGTTATTGTTGACCCCGTCTGACCCCATCTGACCCCCCCCCCTCTCTCTCCTCTCTCTGGCTGTACAGTCCAGAACTCCGGCGCTGGTCTTTGAATGCATCAATAACACAGACTTCAAGGTATGATGAACACACCTCTCTTCTCCATACGTCTGGGGGGTGGGGGTGGGGGGCTAGCTGTTTGCCATGTCCTGTATTCAATCAGTTGGGGGGGGGGGCCAACGGCGCAGGGGGTCAACTCATTTTCAAATTAAAATGTAACGTTGAAGTCCTGATGTGAATTTTGTTTCCCCCCCGCTGCAGGAGTTGTACCAGAAATTGACAGATTATGATATCCGTTTCTATATGTTTGAACTACTGAAGGTGAGACTCGCTAAATAACAACTGTTTTTTTTTGCCATTTTGCCACTTAAGTCTTTTATTTGCCACGGAATGCTAAGACTATATACACATGTTTAATTACATTTGCTTGTGTTTTTTTCTGTGTCTGTCTGCTAAGGCTCTGGACTACTGTCACAGTATGGGAATCATGCACCGTGACGTCAAACCCCACAATGTGATGATCGACCACCAGTTGAGAAAGGTAGGCGGTTCCCGATATATAGCTCTCTTTTCTTTTTTTGTCTTCACACACCCACACACACACACACACACTATCAAAATGATCTCTCACCACACTCTTTCCACTCTTCTCTCTTTCACTGTGTGTTTGCTTTAATGATTTTTTTTGTGTGTGTGTGTGTGTGTGTGTGTGTGTGTGTGTGTGTGTGTGTGTGTGTGTATTTTACCCATGAGGTAAAGAGTTAGATTACTGTAATGCTATAGTTGGCTCTCTTATACACATGTTGGGGTTATGTAATGTGTCTATACAGTCGGAGTGAGCTCCCAAAATAACAGCGACGCGTACTATTTTCCCTTTCGAATTAAAGTGTGTTCTGTTGCTTTCTGTTTGCTGCCTGCTGCTACAACTCAATCTCTATCTCTGCACCAAACTCATTACAGCATTCACTGTCACTGTTCCGAACAAAATATGCATTAGCAGCAATGGCCAATCATAATATTTAGCATGCGCTGCTTGTTTAAACATTAGGATACAGACTTCTTGTGTGGGGGGGGTCCAGGTACTCAGCGGGCATGATGTGTTGAGCTTGAACCCTACTAGAATTCATGGAGATTGGAGTTTGGGCAGAACACACACATATGCTCCTCCTCAACATTAATAGAAGAAAAAATAGAATATTACAATTTTTTCAACGTGTTTTCCTCTGATTACTACTTTAATGCCTTTTTATAACATGCTGAGCGTTACCATATTAAATTCCAGAAATACCATTCTAACCTTGGCCAGCAGGGGGCAGCAGGCAAACATAGAAGTGAATTAACACTGTACCAAGCATAGTCTATTTTCTCACACATATTATTACAGTGCGAGTGAATAGCCAAAAGGTCCTATTAGGTTACATCTGATGTTTAGTTAAACTGACCCTGCGTTCCAAGTCACATACTCTTTAGTTTTACTACACTACATACTAAAGTACAGAAGAGTTTTAGGGCCACGGGAGAGAAAAAAAAATCAGATAAGGAAGGTTTTTTTTTCAATATATCGAAAAATGTCAAGAATAAAGATGAATACTCCAAAATGCTATTGGAATTTGTGGGGCATCTAGGTATTTTCAGCATACTACAATTGATGTGCATGTATTAGGACATCCTAAATCTTTTTCTGGCATACTTAGGGAAGTATGGGGATTGGAACGCAGGGTGCATGTGTCAAAACCGTTAAGATAAAGCAGGATTTCCTTTTGTTGTTTTTCCATAGCTACGTCTTATAGACTGGGGCTTGGCAGAGTTCTACCATCCGTCCCAGGAGTACAACGTCAGAGTGGCATCACGCTACTTCAAAGGCCCAGAGCTGCTAGTGGACTACCAGGTAACACACACACACACACACACACACACACACTCCAGCCAACTGACGCTGGTCCAGGATCAGACTCTGAAAATGTTCTTTATTCTCTGCATCACTTGCACTATAAAAAAAAGACACACACACACACACACACACACACACACACACACACACAGACAGAGACAAACAGACACAGAAACACACACACAGACACATAAACTAACACCAACAACGTATGTTTCTATTAAAGTTATATTTCAAGGCGGGAAGAACCAAGATGTTTTGGAAGAACATCTACAAACCTTATTCACATTGAAACACGAAAATTAATGCCGCGTTTTAAATTCTCATAAAAAATGACGACATATTTACTCCTACCTGTGTGTAGATATATGACAGATATGGGCTTAGCGTTGCTATGCGTTATCATTTTACATTTCTAAAATAGGGTACACGTTCAATGATAAAAATATGGTCAACACACGTGGGTAATTCTGATGTCTGTGTTCTCATCATCGGCAGTGCTGTTTGATGATTTTGTCTTTCAGATGTATGACTACAGTCTGGACATGTGGAGCTTGGGCTGTATGCTGGCCAGTATGATCTTTCAGAAGGAGCCCTTCTTCCACGGACAAGACAACTACGACCAGGTAGACAGACAGACAGACAGACAGACAGACAGACACACACACACACCCACACACACACACACACGCGGGGAGGGGGGGGGATGCAACAGCAGCAGAGACAGATATGTGAATTTATGCAACATCCAAAAGTCTGACCTGCTTCTCAGCGTCCTGGGGCATCCTGTGTCTGTCTCACTTAGACACAGGAAGTGCCAAACATGTAATGGAGATGACCTGCATATTGCCTCGTTTCCACTGAATAGAGCTGGTCAGAGCGGTTTGGTAAGGTTATTTTGGCTTTCCATTTGCCAAAAGTTGGGTAGGGTAGGGATATAAGCAAGCCCTAACCGCTCTAAGCCGCTCCCATTTTCGGTACTCCTCCATTGGGGTAAAGGTGGAGCTACACACTGCCGTCCGTCGGCGGTGGAAACACCACCGAGATTCTTCAAAGCGAGCTGTCACGCTCTGAGCCGCTCCAACCCGACCCGCTCTACTCGGTGGAAACGAGGCGTATTTGTATCCAGGACCTTTTTTATCTGGTGTTACAGGTGTAGTGCCTCTCTCTCAAGTGTCCCAGTAGTGACAGCAAGAGGGCGCTGTTGTTCAGCTCAAACAGAGCTAGGGCCACTGAGAGTTTCTCACATTTTAAATGAAGGTTACACAAATTGCGGGTGACTACAACCTACAGCAGATTGTCCACACTGTAGGCTTATTAAATTAAATAAATGTATTGACCATAATGTGACAGATTTTTTTTCCCTTTTTTGTTGTGTTTTTCTCCAGCTGGTGCGAATCGCCAAGGTCCTGGGGACGGACGAGCTGTTCGGCTACCTGCGTAAATACCACATTGAACTGGACCCGCGCTTCAAAGACCTGCTGGGACAGTGAGTCTAACTCTGCCTCTGGGATTCACATCACACTCCACTTGTCCCGATGTGCAGCATAGCCAGAGCTGAACGTAGCAACAACAAACAAAAAAAAAGAGTCGAATCAGAACACAGGGCCAAAAGTCTTCTTCGGGGGAAGCAGGGTGACGTAGGACAGATGTGAGAGGCGTTCTGAGTCATGCTCACACACACCCCTGTCACTGTGGGAGATGTCAGGAAATCGTTAAAAATAAAAAGGGGGCAAACGAGAGCCTGCTTTTAAAAATCGGTTGTAGGTGTAGTGGCTCCTTTTATGTCACAGACTAAACGGTACCCTGTTGAGTTTTTCTTCGTTGACATATTCTGTGTTTGTCATCATAACATAGCACGTATCCTTAAAAAATGGACAGAACTTTAGAAAGCTATTTATTCCCCATGAAACTATTCTTCAAAAAAATAATTCAAGCCTGGATTGTTTACATCCATGTTCTTATTGCATAGCCTTTTTTTACTTTTTTTTAATCACTGCCAACTGATGACCGCTAGAATAGTGCAGGACGCAAGAAATGTGTATCATCTTCACCCATGCACACACACTGCATACGAGTGGTGCACAGAATGTAAACAATGCAGGGTTCCTATAACTGTGTCAGTGCAGTGGCACTAGCAGAAGACACTCCTGCTCACTGCTGCTGAAACCAATCCAATCCTCAGGTTATTCTTTGTGTTCAATGTGCAAATGAAACATACATAGAAACACACTCTGGAGTTCACAATGAATACTGTATGGGAATAATTTACACCAATACAAGTCAGACACAGGAAACAACATGTAATGTCATTGTTGATAGTAGCAGCACTGTCAGTAGACGTCCCCTCAAACCTTGGGTGTGTGTGCGTCTGTCTGTCTGTCTGTGTGTGTGTGCGTGTGTGCGTGTGCGCAGGCAAAGCAGGAAGCGCTGGGAACAGTTTGTGCAGACAGAGAACCAGCACTTGGTGAGTCCAGAAGCCCTGGACCTGCTAGACAAGCTGCTACGCTACGACCACCAACAGAGGCTGACGGCCACCGAGGCCATGGAGCACCCCTACTTCTGTAAGCTCCACACACACACACCACACACACACACACTCACACCACAACACAACACACACACACACACAGAGCTCACACTGCTCACACAGGCAAAGCACCTAAAGGCTGAACTCCACCAGCTGCCTGTCCGTTTTACTTTAGTCAGTGTGTGAGCGTCCACTTGTTCAGCTGCACCGTCTCTCTGCTCCGCTGCTCCGGCCGTCCGGTGAAATACGCACTGCTTCTATTTCTGCCGGATGCCGGAGCTCACTGCATCAATTTAGCACAGAACACATCGAGAGATACAGGAACACAGACGCCGACAAAACAATAAAACATCCGGTTAATTTTCAGAATAAGACACTGCAGGTAACAATCTCAAAACAGAGACACATGCAAGCATGTCCACTGTTCTTTTACTCGGGAACAATAATCTTTTGTGCGTTTGTTGTTGTGTAATAGCACATACAGACTCATATTATCAAGCGCGATCGCCCGTCACTTTTACTTACCGCGGGAACTCCTCGGTCTCACGACTCCAGCTATCCGCCGGCGCTGGCCGTGCCTGCTTTGAAAAACAGGGCCGGTGAGTGTTGACGGACGTGGACGCATGGAGCAAAACCGTAGGGCAACGCACGCGCAGCCAATGGGATTCCGGGGTTAGGGATACAGTGAGGCTTGGTGAGGGTTTTTGTAGAATCTAAAAATGAGGGTGTGAAAATACTTGCAGACTGTAACAGTAGTTTAACGTAGGTTTGATTTTAATCAACACTTACTAGATGTAGTTTGCTACAGTTTCAGGGCAAAATCCATGTTGGGTGACCTCACGCATAATATCGCACTTGCTGTTGGTTTCAGGTAATGGGCTTCTGTACGACACATTAGTGAGCGTTCGTTTCGGTGTCGTCAATAAATATGATCGCCCAAGAAGCGTGTTCCCACTGTTCACATCAATGTTTACCTCTGGCACCGCAGCCCCAATTTGTGTTTTTTCAATGTTTGTTTGGGTGTTAAAGATGGTCCTCAGCTCCAAGTAGCATCAACTGACATGTGTAGGGGATGTTCCTGCTTCTCTCTGCAGACCCAGTAATAAAAGAGCAGTCTCTGTCCAACTCTGACAACAACATGGTTTCCAGTGGCAACACTACAGCGCGATGAAACGCAGGTAACGGTTGACTGAAATGTTGTGTATTTTATTTTTTAATTTTTTATTATTTACATTATTGAATGTACAATTTGACAATATACCCTCCAAGGTGGTCAATGTCTACGGATCTGAGACATGGACACAAACTGCTTTGTGATTCTTAATCTTTTTTACACTACTATAACTACTATTTTTTTAAATCCCTTTTTTTTAAGTCTTTAAAACTAAACCATATTCACACATTAACACCGCCTTACAGTCCTTTTTGGCGAGAATACTCACCGTAGGGTACCAGTCGAGACAAAAGGGATGTACAGACGAGTGATGCGTTGAAAGGAAAACGCTAGCATTTGCATTTGTTCCAGAGTGTTTTGTAAATTCCTTAATCCAGGTCTCTATTTTATTTGTCACCCATTCATGATTGGTCTAGAGGGCTGCATTATTTACAGGTGACACCGTGTTCACCATTACTGTTTTCACAGTGTGGTAGGCTGAGCAAGTCAAACACCTCTGGCTGTGATGATGTCCTCCTCACACTCACTCACCTACTCTCTCTCTCTTTCTCTCTACAGAAGTGGAAAAAGAAGAAAAAGAAGGGTGTTTGTTACCTCAACTTTGTACCTGGTTGTGACAGTAACTCTGACAAGTGTACAGTGACAATGGAACAAAGTAACTTTGACCAGTTACACGTGCATACACACACACACACACACACACACACACATACATACACAAGCACATACAAGCACACACACACATCAATGCAAGCACACCCTCGACACAAACACACGCAGACATGAACACCCTCCTCCTCTGTATCAGTCTGCGATTGGCTTGTCCAGGCTGCCTGACCAATGAGCTTGATGCTGGGCCCCACATCGCCTCCCCCCCCGCCCCCCCCCCCCCACACACACACACACACACACTGCTCAATCTCATGTAGGTCAACAAGGACAAACTACTTTTAAAGACAATTCAATCCCTCCTCCATATCTGTCACATCATCCCCTCTTTGTTTGCATCAGCATGGAGAATGAACAGGAGTGTGAGCCTGTACACGCCCCCCCCCCCTCCCCCCTCCTCCTCTTCCCTCTCCGTCCGTCCGTCTGTCCCCCTCCCCCCTCCCCACCCTGTACCCCGACAGACAGACAGACGGACATCTTAGCACTTCTCCAGTTCTGAAAGTGGCATGGTGGACTCTCAATAGATAGAATGGTGACGATGATAATAATAATAATAATATTAATATTAATGAAAAATAAATGATTTTTATTTAGATGAACTCCGCCTGTGTCCCGAGTGAGTGAATTTACTGCTTGTTTCTTTTTCAAACGCCACAAGCATCCACGCAGCTCATTTGATACATAAGAGATTGATCTGCTCGTCATGAGTAGAACCACACAACCTGTGAAAACAGATTTAGAATGTCAAGATGGAAAACTGCTATTACATCCGCCCTGCGTTCCAATCCCCATACTTCCATACTATTTAGTATGCCAGAAAAAGATTTAGGATGTCCTAATACACACTTTTTAGTAACAACTTTTACATCATGATTGTTTCTTTGGCTTTAACTAAGCTCCTAATATGGAAGTAACACTGCATATCACAATGGTTGAATATAGTCAGTCCAATTAAAATATTCTGCCTTAATGATTAGTGAGTGCGCATTCAAGCAACTTTTGACATTCATTCTGAACAAGCCTTGTTGGTTACAGAAGAGTCCTAACGTCAACACATACTGACTCATTTAATGTCAGTCGCATAGCAATATCTGCCCAATGTTAGCATGTTAGCTACCATGCACTACTAGGATGAGATTTTTTTTTTTTTAAAGTCGTATTTTGATTTTGGGGAATAGCATTTTTCAAATTTCTCGTTTGAATGACTCTCCTCTACTAGCATCGCACCCACACTCCCACACAGAGGTTGGCGTGTTACCTTGGCGGTGAGAGCTTTCCACTCTTTCAATCCCCAACCTGTAAACTCTACCCTGATTCATAAGCACTGTAGCTCACACTGAAAATTACACCTCAGGGCTAAAGACTTTCCATGTGACACGTGTGAACTTATTGGAGTTGTTGTTGTCTGGTGAGACGAGTGCAGCTACAGCACTTTGTTATAATAGACCAGACTACTGAGAGTGGCAGACAGCAATCAGCTGATGGAGTGTGCACTGGAGTGTCTGTATGAAAGCTGAGCTTGACTCGTGTAAACCTGCTACAACTACTTCACAGCCACTTGAAATGATGAATGGCGCTCTGTCCGTTTCCTTTGCCTAACACACCATATAGGTTCTTAAAGCTCCTATGTGGAACTTTTAAATGTTCATGAAACAGTCTCATTTTTCCTCAGACAAAACGATTGAAGACAGGCAGACCGGAACATCCTGCCAAACAAAATGTAGAACACTTATTTACTTTTAGTAGCACTCCATTTAATCTTATACGATATTTTCATATGAGAAATGCTCATTTCACAATAAAACAATATATATTATTTTTTTTACAATGCCAAACCTCTACTGTGACAGTCAAGTTAAAGTTTATCTACGTTTATAACACATTTAAAACAACCTCAGTTGACAAGGCCTAAAACACAACAAAACGACAAATATGAGTTAAAATCAAGTGTAAAACACAAGTGTATTTTATAGGTCAATGTTGTACGTGAAGGACGGGCCCTTACATTTTGGTTTCCTCCCTGTATAGAAACCAGAGCTTGGCTTTGTGTTCTCCAACCTGACTCCTCAGTGTCCTCACTCACATGCAGGTACACTCACACACACACATGTAGAGACACGTATACTCGGATGCACAGGATCACTGCATTACCCTTTTAGCATCTCGACCATGAAATATTAAGCAGCAGACTTGTCTGATCAGTAGTGCTTCTGTCCGGTCAGGGCCCCTGGTCTCCGGTCTCTCTCTCTACTTATCACACACATGATCACTCTCACACACACACACACACACACACACACACACACACACACACACACACACACACACACACACACAAATATAAACATGGTGGAAGAAACTGTAGTAGAATCCATCACTATTTATTCATTTTTTAGATGTTTCAGTCGAGACCAAAGTGGTCCAACAACCAACCGATCAACCATTATTTTCATCCCCAGAGCAGGGGTGTTTCTAGGTTTCTAAAACATTTGGGAGCGTGTGCGACGTGCGGATATGACACAGGCTCCGCATGCAGCAACATTTATTTGGGCTTTAGCCCCGAATAAAACAGCCTAGTAACGCCACTGCCCCGGAGCCATGTCACTAGCAAAGCTAAAATGGGACAGTCCTTTCACTCTACACACTTGCAATAATGTACTGTTCATCCTATAATATGAGGCCTTAATTGTATGTCTTTTGATAAGAGAGCTATTAATTCAACTCTGGTTTTGATGCCTCTACGAAGTGTTGTTCAGCATTGTTTTCTGCAGCTAAAAGGCAGCTGTCTGGAAAAAGATCTAACAAACCAACTGCACTTGTATGTTTGCATTTAAAGGCCCTTAAAAAAAATTCTCAATCAGCGTCTTACTTAAAAAATAATGGGGACCTACATGGACCCACTAGTTTCTGCAAATTATAGAACAATTTGGGTTATTTTACTTGAGAGTTTAAAGTGTTTGTGTATTTGTTTGTGTTCTTCTCACTGGGCTGAAGGAGGAAGAGCTCAATTGGATCAGGTCTAGTCACATACTTCTGTGCACCAAGATCCACCAGGATTCAGAAACAGAACACTGTTGCTTTGTCTTTTAACCTTGATTTTAATTTTTCTTATAATGGATATTCCATGTTATAGAGAAAAGTAAATTATTTAAAAAAAGATAAACATGATTATAGAGCAAAACTTTTAGGCCATTTTTCATAGATTGCATTGACAAGTTTTATTTATGTTTTCTTTCAAACACACACGAACACAGACTGGATGCACTGTCCCAATTTGTTTTATTGCGCGTTTAAGAAACAAATCCACACCAACAACACTGCACACTAACAGCAAAAACAGAGAGAACAGCTGACATTCTATGGTTGAGTTAAGTTAATCTGCCACATTCAGCCATTGTGTTACTTTTTTTAGGGTGTTAGCTGGTTATCAATGCCACATTCAAAGTACTATATCTGTATAAATACCCACAAAAATAGTTGGCGTGAGGGTAGCCTACTTAATTTCTTAAATAAGATTACAAATTAATTTTTCATATAAATAATAGTTATATTGGTTACCTGGTTAATACAATGTTAAGATATCTCACACATCAATCATCAAAATGTTAAATTAAAAGAGTCTTGAGGAGAGGACAAGGATAATAGAGTTAATAGACAATAAAAGCCTCATAAAAAAATGGTTTAAGCTGTCTTAAAAAAATATAAAGAGAACTCTACTTTCTAAAGCGCAGGGTTTGGTTAAGAATCAAGTCATCCTCTCCTGGCAGACCGCAAGTCGGGGCATATACATTGTCCTCCAGCTTCCTCAGTCTCACGTCTATAGCTGTCCAAATTGAAGTGTGATGATCTCCCATCATGTGACTGTGGGAGTTCTGACTGGGTGGCCAACAGGGGTTTCTGGGTGATGGAGTTGTTTTGCGGTTCGGCCAGGGCTGGTGGGTCAGCCCACACGTTTTACACAGCGTTTGTGTCTGAGACCGCTCGGGACACATTTCTTGGGCGACGCGGGTTCTGGCGCTGCACACCCCTGCTTCCTGTGCAAGAGGGGGAGAGAACAAAAGACACAGAGATAGGGGGAAATAAGAGGGAGTGTGATTGAGAGTTTGTTCTTCTGGCAGTGACATGAGATTATTCAATTATTCAACCGCCTCTATTGATAGAATCAGTGGTGTGATCACTGTCCAGTCCGGGGCCTGTCAAAACTGGGCCTGTTTGTAATTCTACCTAGATGCATCAATAATGTAATGAATAGTCGACAGACACATGCCTAATTGCCTATCCATGATTGTCATCATCCCTGAAGACGCAATGCTTGTTAAACTGATATATTTGTTGTGCTGTAGCCTAATTTTGGGCGGGCCTCAGTTTATCTAAATCTCAATTCAACTTCTGATATACTCCTGCCTTGGTCTGTGACTTATGAACAATCCATCCATCCCCCAAACCATATTTAATAATCATTAATAACATCATTAGTTACAACTTTTAAACCATTTTTAAGTGTACATTATTGGAAAGCTGTGGCCCTGAATACACCCCAATCAGCCTCAGTGGTACTTTGTGTTAAGTGCATTCTTGGCCAGGTCATTCTTGAAAAAGAGATTTTAATCTCAATGAATTTTACCTGGTTAAATAAAGGATATTGATTGATTGATTGAGCATTCAGTTAAAAGCGATGCTCAGTAAATGATAACTTTGAGGCTGTGGATATTTTGTGATGACACTGAACAATTTGCCTTAATATTTGCATCAACGAATATGAAGTAAAGTGCCAATGTCAAATACTTCAGCAGTTATCGGCTACAACCTACAGGTAATCGCAGCCGAGTTTTCTCACCTGGCGGCAGCAGCAGCTACAGCAGCGGCAGCCTCTCTGTCCCTGAGCTGCTTCATCCCCATCAGCAGGCGACAGATCTGTCTCAGGGTCATCCTGGGAGCATGGCAGGCTAGGCGGGCTGGCGGGGCGCGGTGAGGTCTACCATATGGGCCCCCTCTGGGTCCTCTACCAAACAGCTGCCGGGGCTGAGCGCAGCCATAGCAGGAGGCAAACTGGAGAGAGAAGAGACGGGGTTGTCAAAACGTGTCAACTGCTGCATACATATACGCAAAGTTATAGTCTGAATACCATAGATAGTAAATAATACCTGAATACCCACATGTACAGAATACAAGCATACATGCCCCCCCATACGCCCCTAGAGTACAGGCCTACGTACTGTAAAAAGCCAATAATATATTAAGGACTTGTTTCCATGAGCCAGTGGAAGTATGCAATATGGCAATGCAAATGAACTTTGTTTAAAGTTAATTGAATTATTTGATTTTCCCTAAACCTCTACTGTACAAGCTTGATACCTTCAAGACAGTTTCTCTAACATTCCACTAAAATGATAGCACATATGGGTTGTTTGTTATGTATCATGGATAATGCATTGTGTCCGCTTGCTATAGTCTACAATCTCTTGATTAACTTCTCCCTGAGCTTGAACCTGGTGACATTTCATTTATAAGATTAAAATCCAGCATTCTGGCTTTGCACTGTTCATCCTTCCTAATATAACTGCATTGTGTGATGTTGCAGAAGGAGGCCATGTGATCGGCTGCAGTCTCAGCTGTGTGCCTCTGTCATTCACACTTAAAAATATTAAACTCTGACACACACACACACGTTCACTGCCCAACACTCGCACACACATTATCACACCATTTCAATTAGCGTACCAGCCACACTGTCTCTCTCTAGAAGTCTTGTAAATCACCCTCTCCATCCGAAACCCAAGACACATGCATGAGAGAACAATCATTCAAGGAACATTGGGCTGTGCAGGTTCATTTCCAGGACCGACACTTGATCGTGTGAATTCCCCTCCCAACTGCTGTTTTCTCTCCCTCTCTCACACCTAAAACACAATAGCGGACCTACTACAGTGTCATTAAGTAGTCATGTACTGAGAAAAAGAGAACAAACACACACATTCCCAGTATCTCTCTGGTCTCCCATTATCTGACAAGGTGCTTTTAACAAACAAGAGCATTTAGTTCTGAGTGAATGAATGTGAACCCATACGGTATCTCATGCATGTCTCGCTTTCACTGAGCTTGCTGTGCTGCCCCAACTGCATTTACCAGGCAGTCACACATCACACACAGCACTTAAACACAACACTCACTTCTACTTCTATTCCGTGCACACACTGGGGGGGAAAAAAGTCATCCAGCTATTTGTTATCCTATGACTGAAGAAATGTTTAAAAACAAATTGTTCATATACAAGCACAAGCAAACACACACACACACACACACACACACACACACACACACACACACACACACACACACACACAGACACATTGGCACACATACACAACACACGCTACTTACAGGAACGACAGTAGCCATGGGGACGAGTGTTGATGCTGTGCCGGCAAAGAAATGATGATCAGAATGGGAGGCAGTGTTCCCTTTTTATACACACGGACAGGCCAATCGTAAGGGACTGAATAACCCTGTCTACTTCCGCTAGTACAGTGAGGTCACGCTTGCACATTGCACACACACACAAACACAAATTCTCTCACACACACACACACACACACACACACACACACACACACACACACACACACACACACGCACACACGCACACACGCACACACACGCTTGTTGCTTCAAGTTACACATACGCACACACACACACACACACACACACACACACACACACACACACACACACACACACACACACACACACACACACACACACAGTTACTTACACACACAGTTACTTGCAGTCTATTATTAATGAGTCTTTTGTTATGTAAGTTATATTTAGAAGCAGTGGTGAATCTGGGAATGAGTTAAAAGAGATTTACTGTATACGAGAGACAAATAACTGGGAGTAAAGGATGCTGGAGTAAGAGGTGGATGGCAGGAGGGATGAAGAAGAAGAGAGAAAAAGACAATGGTGGTGGGTGGAAGCATGGTGGATAGTAAAATACCCTTGTGAGGGTGAGGGGGGGAGGAGGCATCAACACAGTGTAAGGTGACGTGCCTGAACAATGCCAGACATCGGAGCGTTTCATATCGTCCATCAATCCAGCACTACACACCACTGATGGGAAGAGACAAAAAGAGGTGACACACACACTCACTGTAGTTTGTAAAGAAAGGAAACAGGAGAAGGGCAGACACATTAAGCTTGCCAAACCATTTATCAAACTCATTGTCTCAGGCGATTAATCAAATACGTGAAACTTCATTTTAAATTCTGATCAAGATATTATGGACGTTTCCGAATGTATATAGGCTACGGAATGAAAACAGAGCAAATATTAGACTCGAACTACTGCCTGGTGGTTATATGCCTCTGCCAGGCATTCAATTGTTATATCACATTCCCTATTTATTTCATATTGGCTGTTTTACTTGGTTCATCATAATGTTTGCCTAATTTATGTTCCTTTTTTTTATCATCTGCAGCATGAAAAAAATCCTACTGCTGCTCAACGACAGCCAATGACACTACGGTCTCACTGATAAATACCTCATCTCCAGTTCACTCCCTCTGCCTCATGTGTCTCCACCCACTGGTCACCTGACCGTGACCTGGCCCTGCCTGTGCCCATCATCCTCCTCCAGAAATATTAACACAGATCCCCCGAGATCTTTCTCAGGACCTATAGACAGGAGATCATTTGCAGTGTCGAAGCTGCCACATACAGTAGGTTCCCTGATCAGTTAAGGGTTCGGTGCCTGTCTCAAAGGCATGTTTATGTTATATTAATGCAGCCATAATGTTGTAAGTGTGACACAACATTATGTGCTAAATTGTCCCTGACTTAACTTTAACCTAAGGGACTCTTAAGACCTAAGAGTCTAACGAAAGAGTTATAGGTCCAAATGTACTTACTACTGTTAAGTTTGTCTGTGCGAGACTATAGGTCAAATGTGACAAGGAAAGTGATGCAGAGATAATAGTTTTAATAAAGTCATAAATGCCTGCTGCTGTTCCAAGGTATAGAGTGTGTGTGTGTTCTATCTATCCAGAGGCCCATCACCATGGCCTACACAAAGGTGCAGATCATCACAATGTGTTATTAACAAAGGGAACAGTGAGCTCGTGTCAAATAAAATAAATGCCCAAATGAGGTGTGTGTTAAGTGTTATTACCCTTCACCATGCCCCGCCTTTACAATGGGCTAATGTCATTGTAAATACCCTGCTGTGTGATTTAATAATAACCCTTTATCTTATCTCTTATTACTCGGGTGGTTAAATCATGTACAATAGATAACAGCTCGCTTCATTGTGAGCAAGATGTGAGATTATGTGACTTGTTTTACCAACTCTCTCAACACTCCCCTCCCTGCGTTCTCAATCACATACTCTTTCTTTTTACTACACTATATACTAAAATACAGAAGAGTTTTAGGGCCACATGAGAGAAAAAAACTAATCAGATACGGAAGATTTTTTTTTAATTATGTCGAAAAATGTCAAGAACAAAGATGTATACTCCAAATTGCAATTGGAATTGGTGGGGCATTCATGTATTTTCAGCATACTACAATTGACCTGCATGTATTGGGACGTCCTAAAACTTTTTTTGGCATACTAAATAGTAGGGAAGTATTGGGAATTGTAAGGCAGGGCTAGTATACCGTGGTCCTGTTCTGCCCCCTGCTGGTTTCTAACACCACTAGACGAAGACACATTATTGAATATATGTTGGACAAGCCTCGCCTGATGAAAACATTTTATTATGGGTGACTGTGACAGACAGCAATTGTTGTGATGTGACTGTCCCTGCATTCCAATCCCCATTCCCTACTATTTAGTAAGCCAAAAAAAGATTTAGGATGTCCCAATACATGCACTCCAATTGTAATGTGCTGAAAATGCATAAATGCCCTACTAACTCCAATAGCATTTTGCAGTATTCGTCTTTATTCATGACATTTCTCGACATAATGAAAAATAAATTTTGCTTATCTGATTTTTTTTCTCTCCTGTGGCCCTAGAACTCTTCTGTACTTTAGTATGTAGTGTAGTAAAAAGAAAAAGTATGTGATTTGGAACTCAAGGGAAGTTTAACGGTGTGAAGGTGCATGGCTAAATTGTTCATCATAGTCAGTAGCCCACTGTCACTAGCTAAATGAAGATTTGAATATATTAATAAAAAACATTGAATGCAAAAATGGTAACTCCTGAAGTATTTTGAAAAACAGGGAGTTTTCAATGGGGAAACTCTTGATATTATTGCAGGGCTACTGTAGACCCACACCGACCATATTCTGCTTGGGTCATTCAGATTATAGTCTTGGGTTACTCCAGAAGAAAAACATGCATTATATTTCATATTTAAATCACTTTGACTTCACCAAAAGACATAGGACGGCGCTTGTGGACAAGTGCGTCTCACACTAGCATAGCAGAATACAGAAATACAATCCATGACTTACAGCAGAGCACAGTTGCGCCTGGGTACCTATAGCCTAGTCATAGCCTTTATTTGATTAAGGCCTATTGGTTGTTTGCTTGGTAAAAAATAAAACTGATTTAAAGGAAAAGCAGCAGATTCCCTAGTTGAGAAGTTGGAACCATGACATTTTGCCTTTAAAATGAGTTCAATTATTAATGAATCAACTAGGGTAGTATATATAATATTTTATACTCTTCATATGTTTCATGTTTAAAACTCTTAATTGGTAAAGTATCTAGTAACTCAAGTTCTCAGATGTAGCGGAGTAAAAAGTCAAATATTTCCTACTGAATTGTAGTGGATTGTAAGTAGCAAGTACAGTACTGGAGTAAATGTCCAGTCCACTGTTGATATCCTATTTAGTTTAATTGAGATAAAAACATGCAGAATCTGCCTTTTTGATAATTGCTGAAACCTTGACATTCTCCACCCACTTACATCACACTTTGGAAAAAGAAAAAGAAAAAACAGAACAGAAAATATGCACTGAAATATCTGTAGGCCTTTTATTAGTATTTTGCTGTGCCTCATGTTGGGCCTAACCTGTGGAAGGAAGTATTTGACGACATCACGTGAAGGCAGCTGCCTGTCACCAGCTGAGCTCATCTGTTGGGTTTAGATAAAGAGAGACGCGTAAACAAACTGAGACACACCCTCTGAGCTAGGAGAACTACCTGCCATTTGTTGAATAGCTTACCTTCTAAATGCAACTAGAGGTGTAGAGATGATAGGCTATATGCAAACATTAACACATCATTAAGAAAGTGGGAGATCCCAGCCGGCTATGTCTGTCCTTATCTCAGTTTCATTCGAAAGTGCAAGAAGTTACTTTGAACGTTATCTAGATGTATGTGCGGCCGATGGCCTATCTAGACGTTAAAGGACTAAAAATAGCCTACGGGCATGCACCTTGTACAACTGATCAGAATATGTCAACGGATGGACTAAATGACAGCTTTTCACACCTCACGTTATAGTTGCACTATGCAGTTTTTGGGGAGGGGATTTGTTTACATTTTCAGAGCCTACAGATAGTATCACATCTACTCTAGATGTAATGTTTCAATATTGAATTATTCTATCATCATAAATAAAATAAAACTAAATAATTTTGAAGCTCCTGGAACCAAAAGTAGCCTAAGAACAGAATATGTTTGTAAAACAAAATGTGGGCCCTGCTGCTGTAAACAACAACAGTGGAACAGTTACGTTTCTTCCTTCAAACAGTGTTCCAGGGAATCCAGTCTTCCTGTGCGGGAAGGGAACTTTGTTTATTCAGTAATGAGAATATACACAAGAAAATGTTCACTTCTCTGACGCACTCCAAGTTACACAGTGCACCTTTAAGTGACGTCCATCAGGTCTATGGAAGTAAATTTGAACAATTCAAGTTGATATAGGCCTATTGTTTTGTTAGGTTATTATTTATTTTAAAAAGTAAAGGGAGTTATTTAACAATCAATGATCTGTTTGCCGTAGGCCTACACTACACAACCAGACTTCAGAAGTTAACCTCACTGTCGCACCGAGCCGAGTTTGTTATCAAAGCAACAGGTGGGTCTGGATGCAATGCTGCATTCACGGAACGTGTAGGACTTCTTTTCTCAGCTTTAAGGTGGATAACAGTGCCGATAAAGAGCAAATATTATTATATAAAACCGAAGCATCATTCGAGAGGAGCACATAATTTAGAAGTTTCACGTTTTGAAACGCTAAGCTGCTGTGGCCGTGAATTTGTCCTATCTCCAATCTTTTCCCAGCACTTGAACTGCGCACAGACCCCGCCCCTTCGCGGTCGCTGTCCTCTCGTGAGTACCTAGAGTTGTGGAGCCTCCGGTGTCAACTGGGAAGTTACAACAGTCTCCAGATTCAGAACTTGAGGTCCACGGCCCGCTGCTGTGCGCTCCTTTCCCTGTGTTTAGCTGCTGTGTAGCCTGTACAGGATGTCTCCATCCACGGCGCCCCGGTCCTTCACGGTGCGGGAGGTGGCGTCCCACTGCACCAAGGACTCCTGCTGGGTACTGCTGGGAACACGGGTGTACGATGTGACCGCCTTCTTAAGGATGCACCCGGGAGGAGAGGCGCTGATACTGGGCCGCTCTGGTAAGGACGTGGGTCTGGAGATGGAGGGACCGCCGCACCGGCACTCGGAGAACGCACGGCGCTGGATGGAGCAGTACTACATCGGGGAGCTGCTGGACACGAACAGCGGCACCGACGAGCCACAGGTAGGAAGCCCGCACACACCTAGGCTGACAGCAGGCTACTAACTGACCTCAGAGCGCGCAAACAAGTTCAGAGAAACACATGGGAGAAGAAAATACACCTGCTGCTGTACTTCTCCACTGAAGGGGCGCCAAGGTGAATGTCTTTGAGGGTTAGAAACCGTCTAGACTGAATTAATCACACTATCAGAGTTGATACTTTTTAAAAAAAAATATTCCTCCTGCTTTAATATTTGCCATCTCTGTTCCCAGAGGTATAGAAACAATGGTCTCCAGGCAAGGCTGTGGCCCCTCCAGAAAGAAAGTCATTTTGCAGTATCTATTTGAACAAAAATGTAACACCTTTTTCTTTTTTGAGTTTGAAATATCTCAAAAGGGTGGTTTCTAGCACTCTTGGCATTAGGAAAGCAGTGGGGTGCGCTTTAATGTATTAAAAACAGAGGGAGCATTTCCCTCTCTGAGCTGCTGCCCCTTCAGTATACAGTATACACACACACATGCATGATCCTCAAACTGACCCAATTATGTCATCAGCCATTGACACATTTTGGGCTTCTAGCTGGTTAGGAGGTGTTCATGGGAAGCCCACACGATATCACACAATAGACTGTGCCAAGCTCTCTGTGGTTACTTTGGCAGTGGGAAGCTGATAGGGGCCCTGTCATCTCGTGCCATTTACACAGGTGTGTAATCCTCTGTCACCTGACTTGATTGGGCATTTATGTGAAGGTATAGACAGAGAAGGACCTCTCAGCTCTCCTCCTCCTCCTCCTGGACACTATTGATTGTAAGGGTAGGAATGTGGAGTGCATGGGGAAAGACACACCTCGTTATGTGAGGGGAGTGCAGGAGAGGGTTAAGTGCAGGTGTTATGGTGTGGTTGAGTGGGGTGGGGGGGAATAGTGACATTAATGAATGATTCAACGTGTGTGTGTGTGTGTGTGTGTGTGTGTGTGTGTGTGTGTGTGTGTGTGTGTGTGTGTGTGTGTGTGTGTGTGTGTGTGTGTGTGTGTGTGTGTGTGTGTGTGTGTGTGTGTGTGTGTGTGTGTGTGTGTGTGTGTGTGTGTGTGTGTGTGTCTGTGTGTGTGTGTCTGTGTGTGTGTGTCTGTGTGTGGACTGGGGAGAGAGATAGATAGAGAGAGAAACTGGTTTGTCTTGTCCTGGTATAGGTTTACAAGGGGGGACTACAAACAGGGCAAATGTTCAAAGGAAACCCAGCATGTCTCTCTCTCTCTCTCTCTCTCTCTGTCTCTCTCTCTCCCTTGTGTGTGTCCCTGAAGGCTTTCCCCTCTTTGTGGTGAGCAGGGAGACACAGACAGGGTTTGCATAGATCTCTCCCCAGCAGCATTAACATTTACATGGCTTTGCCCACACTCTCATGGGTGTTGTCGCCTCACTGCACCTCTCCCTATGCAAAGTTCACACAATTGCCAAAGCAAAAGCTATTTACAGTAAATTCAGTATATTCGTAATGGTAATTCTCTGGCGATTCAGGCCTCAGACATTGATAACACATAACTCCAATGCAGGCCCGGGTTTTGAATCCCGCCCCGGGTCAGTTCTATGCATGTCTTACCCTCTTTGCCCCATTTCAACTCTCCATGTCTTTCTAATCAAGCAAAGGCAAAAAATAATCTAAAAAAAAAATAATAATAATTTTGGACTTTTGTTTTGGGTCGGTCAGCTATTGGATTTTAAGATGGCAAACAACAAATACAGATGTCCCTATGGCCTGGAAGGGGCATGTGCGTTTAAGTATGTTTACACATGTATACATTTATTTTGTAAAGGTACTGATGACAGTGTACTCGCTTTCAACAGCCTACATACATTCTCACTCCTTCTCACTCACAGTTTCAGATGCGAGTATATTTCCTTTCTCACTAGCTATCATCACACCCTGCTCTGCAAAAGACATTTATAATAATAGAACGCTTTACCTCAACTATACATGACTCAGCAGCACTTGAGGGCCAGTGTCTTACACAAGTTCAACTCAGGGCATGTGTGGACTCAGGGTGTATATGGAAATAAGCTTGCAGTAAAAAAAAAAAAAAATGTATTGGACAAATCGTAATAAGATCCTAAAGTATATGATTCTACTTTCTTCTAAATGATACTACTGAGTGCTCACTCTAACCCCTACTGATGAACCACACGTTCTGCTGCTGGGTGTGACATCGTGGTCCAATGGGGACAATGGAGGTCACTCAGCCCACTGACTTGAGTCACCGGGACATTCCAGTTGGTAATAAAATCAAATATTACAAAAAAAACACCTAAGGTACGGCTGGAAGGCAAATAACGCTCGCTCTCTAATTTCTTCCTCCACGGGCACCTTGGTCTAACTGCAAAGGTTTAAAACCGACCCTACATTCACTTCTTTAATGTGTGTGTGTGTGTGTGTGTGTGTGTGTGTGTGTGTGTGTGTGTGTGTGTATGCATTCTGCCCGCACCATTTAATGATTGATACTTTTCACCAAGCAGCCAAACCTGGGCGCACACAGCGTGGCTTCAAGGTTTTTTAATTGGGCTTGGATTGCATCCCAACAGGAAAAAAGGAGTATTATCATGATAAATATTGGCAATTCCTGACACACAGGAAGAAAATGCTTCAAGAGCATGGGATGTAGATGGCTTGGCAGTCATTACAGGACTGGTATAACGTTCTGTTTGAGTTTTCTCACAGTACAAACACAGGGAGATTAAAGTGGAGATTAGCAGTGATGCTTACCTTCTTGTTTGCATTGGTGGTCAGCGTACATTATATTTTTCAGTCAAAAGGGCGGAGGTGGCATCCAGTTCCCTCTTCAGATTTGAGACATCAAATTTTTTCCACCTCTGGACAACAATTTAGATCCCAATTGAATATATTCATGTCCAGATGTTTGGGGTATTGCATGTTCTTCTTTTTGTTTAATTTTTTAATTTTTTTTGCTGCAATATAGTCACAGCTTTGGGACTCTTGTACATACGGTTTAGTTTTTTCTTAATCATTTTTGTGTTGGGGAGCAGGTTTACAAACAAACAGAGGTACTGTTTACACCGTAAATATAATGAACTGGTTTGTATTATAATAGAGGCCGGGTTGCCTCCATTCAGACCCACTGTGTGTTAGTGTTTTTCCACGATGAAAACAAAGCCAGGGATTTTCACAGTTTGTCCTTAAATAAACGGGCTTTCTTCTTATATAAATCATCATTGAGTTTGTCCCGATCAATTTTCTTCCGCCCACGTCCAAATTATTTAATATAGCTGTCTATCAATACCATTTCTGATCTGATAGTTGCATTCACTAAATCTTGATTCCATCCTATATCTGGCACACTAAATTAACAGACGTAGCCTTTCTAAATTTGTCTGACCCTTTCCCATCCAAATACCGAAAGTCCTGGACAATCTATAATAATGGATTGGATTTATATAGCGCTTTTCAAGGCACTCAAAGACGCTTTACAGGGTTCCAGGTTCCATTCATTCACACACAGTCATACTGGTGGTGGTAAACTACCATAGTAGCCACAGCTGCCCTGGGGCAGACTGACGGAAGCGTGGCTGCCATTCAGCGCCTACGGCCCCTCCGACCACCACCTCAAACATACAGCAGTCATTCACATTCACACGAGGCAAGGTGGGTGAAGTGTCTTGCCCAAGGACACAACAACCATGATACTGGTGGCAGAGCGGGGATCGAACCGCCAACCCTTGGATCATTGGCCAAACCGCTTAACCAACTGAGCCACGGTTGCCCATAAAGTCAATCCACCTTATATATGATATGGGTGAAAGTGTATCTTGGAATATGGGTCTCCTGAAACTTACAGCACGTGACATATCACTTTATTGGATTGGTTTGGACTACAAAAAGACGTGATTTGACAGCGCTGTTAAAGAGTGATGCATCTACCTTTTTAAAATAATCTTTGTCAGAGCACGGCCACTGGAAAAGTTATGACATTCCTGGAGACACCGTCAGAGAGAGTAGAGCCACCTTCCATCAAACTATTGCGTCACACCTGTCACTTTTTGATCCGGAAGTCCCGCCTCCGGAAGTCCCGCCTCTTATATACTTTTGATCATCTGTCAGATTTTAATCCGGAAGTCCCGCCTCCGGAAGTCCCGCCCCTTCTATACTTTCCATCACACCTGTCACTTTTTGTGACGTCATCATAGCCCCTCCCCCCGGAAGTCCCTCCCCTTCTATACTTTTGATCACCTGTCACTTTTTGATCCGGAAGTCCCGCCTCTTATAAACTTTTGATCATCTGTCAGATTTTAATCCGGAAGTCCCGCCTCCGGAAGTCCCGCCCCTTCTATACTTTCCATCAGCTGTCACTTTTTGTGACGTCATCATAGCCCCACCCCCCCGGAAGTCCCTCCCCTTCTATACTTCTCGTCAGCTGTCACTTTTTGTGACGTGATGTTAGTCCCGCCCCCCGGAAGTCCCTCCCCTTCTATACTTTTCATCACCTGTCACTTTTTGTGACGTGATGATAGTCCCGCCCCACCATAGCCCCTCCCTTCTATACTTTTCATCACCTGTCAGAATATAGAACCAATGAGATTTGTTTATTTTACCGCAAAGTCCCAAGATTGGTTTAATACGGATAAAGCTGGATGGATGTTGGCCTTTAAAGTTTGCTATTTTAATAATTAGGTCAATAAGACATTAAAATACATAGTGTGCTGAATTCTTGCAGGCACACTAAATTAAATACCTTCAACACCACAATTATTGATTTATTTTAAATACAACGAATTTTAATTGAAAAAGAAACCTGTCCTTGATCCTATATTGATATAAGTTCCATTAAACAACTTACAATTTTTTATTTAATCAAGTCTATTCTGTAGGTGAATGGAGTCCTCCTTCTTGAAGTTAATGGAGGGGCTTCGATTGTCAGCATTACATAACAGTATTGTTTATTGTTTTATTTTTCTTCAGCTCGTTTTTTTTTTTTTGCAGCTCTTTATGCTCATTAATAGTATTTAGCCTTAGATATAGAAATCAGACTTTTAACTTGAGTTTTTTCACTTAAAAATATGTAGCAAAAACAAAGCAAAGATGTAATGTTTATTTCTTTACGTTGCCTGACAGTCTTGAAGTAAGAATCGAAAAGTTCTATGTTTTCCAACCTGTTGAAAGAATGGTGAAACGGTTGCTTTCCGGTCTTATGCTCTCACTCATGTAAATGTGTTGCTCAACTTCCCCTTGGGGCCAGCTGCTCGAGCATGCTCTAAGCGCCATGTTCCTCACCTGAGATTTTCAAATCCAGCAGTGAAGGAATCAAAGAATCTTTTGCGATATCCCTCCTTTGAATTGAGCAATGGTCGATTTTTGTGATTATAGACAGTTTATAATTTTACACTATGCACATATTTAGTTGATTTGAGACTGACTGCAGCTTCACCACTCTATGTATTTGGACTCTGACCCTCACCCAGTAAAGCTCAAATCAACTAAATATGTGCATAGTGTAAAATTATAAACTGTCTATAATCACAATCTTAAGCACAAGACACGATATGTAGCCTAATTTTTAGTCACACACAAAGGAAGAACTGGGCTGTATTTTGGAGGAGCTACTGATCTTAGATATGGCCTGCAGTTACCACATAGATGTATATTATTTACTATCTATGATGTATACACATGCAGGAATGGTGTTTGGCAAAGCTACTGACTTGCAAAAATCGACCATTGCTCAATTCAAAGGAGGGATATCGCAAAAGATTCTTTGATTCCTTCACTGCTGGATTTGAAAATCTCAGGTGAGGAACATGGCGCTTAGAGCATGCTCGAGCAGCTGGCCCCAAGGGGAAGTTGAGCAACACATTTACATGAGTGAGAGCATAAGACCGGAAAGCAACCGTTTCACCATTCTTTCAACAGGTTGGAAAACATAGAACTTTTCGATTCTTACTTCAAGACTGTCAGGCAACGTAAAGAAATAAACATTACATCTTTGCTTTGTTTTTGCTACATATTTTTAAGTGAAAAAACTCAAGTTAAAAGTCTGCTTTCTATATCTAAGGCTAAATACTATTAATGAGCATAAAGAGCTGCAAAAAAAAAAACGAGCTGAAGAAAAATAAAACAATAAACAATACTGTTATGTAATGCTGACAATCGAAGCCCCTCCATTAACTTCAAGAAGGAGGACTCCATTCACCTACAGAATAGACTTGATTAAATAAAAAATTGTAAGTTGTTTAATGGAACTTATATCAATATAGGATCAAGGACAGGTTTCTTTTTCAATTAAAATTTGTTGTATTTAAAATAAATCAATAATTGTGGTGTTGAAGGTATTTAATTTAGTGTGCCTGCAAGAATTCAGCACACTATGTATTTTAATGTCTTATTGACCTAATTATTAAAATAGCAAACTTTAAAGGCCAACATCCATCCAGCTTTATCCGTATTAAACCAATCTTGGGACTTTGCGGTAAAATAAACAAATCTCATTGGTTCTATATTCTGACAGGTGATGAAAAGTATAGAAGGGAGGGGCTATGGTGGGGCGGGACTATCATCACGTCACAAAAAGTGACAGGTGATGAAAAGTATAGAAGGGGAGGGACTTCCGGGGGGCGGGACTAACATCACGTCACAAAAAGTGACAGCTGACGAGAAGTATAGAAGGGGAGGGACTTCCGGGGGGGTGGGGCTATGATGACGTCACAAAAAGTGACAGCTGATGGAAAGTATAGAAGGGGCGGGACTTCCGGAGGCGGGACTTCCGGATTAAAATCTGACAGATGATCAAAAGTTTATAAGAGGCGGGACTTCCGGATCAAAAAGTGACAGGTGATCAAAAGTATAGAAGGGGAGGGACTTCCGGGGGGAGGGGCTATGATGACGTCACAAAAAGTGACAGGTGTGATGGAAAGTATAGAAGGGGCGGGACTTCCGGAGGCGGGACTTCCGGATTAAAATCTGACAGATGATCAAAAGTCTATAAGAGGCGGGACTTCCGGAGGCGGGACTTCCGGATCAAAAAGTGACAGGTGTGACGCAATAGTTTGATGGAAGGTGGCTCTAATACTCTCTCTACCGTCGTCCATATTCAATCAAATTGTATTTATTTTTCTGATGGAAATTAATGTTGTGTGTATGTATGTGTGTGTGTATATATATTTATATATTGCCATAAATTGTGAATCTTCAGGTCTACAGGTTATCTAACCGTCAAGATGTTCTGACCTTAGTTTTGTGTAAGATAAAGTCAGGTTGTTTATAACTGAGATAGTAGATACTGGAGACTAAGACTAAGATCACGCCATGTTTGTCACGGCTCACTATGTGTTACTGATAAACTGATGTGACGTTGCAAATGTTTGTGTGTTCATGTAACAGATTACAGTGTACTGTAATTACTCATGCAGGACTGCCTTTTCCAATACTAGTCCCCTTGATGATTATGTCTTGACTCATACTCTCACGCAGTAAAGATATTAATTATTCTACTTTGTGTCAACTGGTATTTCGTTGCCAGCTCTCGTCTGAACTAGACGAGCTGATTTTCAGTTCCACAACACTTTTCCTATAGCCTGAAAATCCAGACCCTGATATCTTGAACGATAGAGGGTCTGGCCACGATCAATAGTCATTTCCAACTCAAAGGGCGGCTCCTACTCGTGCATTTCAAATGCCACTGCACGCAGTTGGATAGCACTACAACCAATCAGAGCGATGCACAAGGTGACGTATTAAGCCCTGTTCGTTTAGCGAACAGCTGTTAAACTGTTAAATTAAACTTTTGCTGTGGTCGGCCGGCAAAACAGAACATTCCACTTACTTGCTAAGGAAAGATTCGAGTGCCGTCTTCCAAATCGTAAAGGGTCGAGGCCAAAGCAGTCTCAAACTCACACAACATATCTGCAGCCATCTTTGATGTTTACTATCACGGCTTCGACGTCGCATGCACGTCACTGTCGTCGTCCGGTTACGTCCTCCCCAGAGTACCATATAAAGGGCTCTGGCGCGCCCATATTAGATAGAACCAATTGAAACGTGAGTCAGGATTTCTGGACTTTCTGAAAAAGCTTCAATGGAAAGTGTCCAGACCAACAGGCGCAGCAAATTTAATTTGCTAGTGGCAGGTCTGGGAATGCCAGGCTACTTTTCCTACACAGCGAAGGCAAACCAAAGTGCTTCACAAAATATAATTGACAATACCTTTTAACGTTAACCAACATGCTTATGTGCACCGCCGTCTAACCCCTCAAGCCAATCATATTTAGTAATACTACTTTTTTGGTACCTACTCCGTCAAGGTTCCAAAAACGTCCAGGCAGATTCTTCAACATAATGGACACAAAAAAAAGGCGATTAGAGTAGAACTGGTACTATGAAATGGGAAAGTGCAATAGGATAAATAAACAAAACTTAATAAGATTGTCTCCACACATATTCTCTGAGAAGCAGAGTGTAAAATAACCACAGACATTGATACTTTAATGTGCATCCCTGACACTTTTCGTGTGGAATCTCCCAATAACGGATAATGGACCCTTTGAGCAGCGATCCTAACTAAGATCCTAGCACCAGTTTAGAGGTACTGTGTGTGTGGGTGTGTGTGTGTGTGTGCTCGTGCGCGCGCATGTTTCATTGCAGGTATAGTAAAGACAGAGCTGCCTATATACTTTATCAGCATGTCAATCACCGGTGCACCTTTGTTTGCTCTGTGTTCTAGTCACTTTGGCTCGTCCACTCCAGCCTGCCCTGCCTACCCACCTCTGGACAGGATGTTGACATTTTGCAGCTGAACAATTCTCGACAATTGGTCTGTTTAGTAATCAGTATCTCTCTGTGTGCGTGGACTCGGAGGCATCCCTGGCTGCTTATGGAGAATGCAGCTCTTTAAGTCATGAACTTGGGAGGATAGTGCACGTATTGTTAAATGAGTGGAATTACAAATGAGCGAGTGAGTGTGCGAAAGAATGAACGAACAGACAAACGGAGATACTGTGGAAGGAGCATGGCGGGATGGGAACATAGAGAGAGAGAGAGAGAGAGAGAGAGAGAGAGAGAGAGAGAGAGAATAAAGGGCCGATAAGGTTTGAACTAGTAGGTCAGAGCACCGAGGTCCCGATGGGGCAGGTTGATACGTTTCTGTGGATGGAATGCTGGAGGGGCGGCCAGGTCAGGCTGGTGGCACGCTGGAATGCTGACCTTCATCTGCACGGTGCTTTTCATGCACAGGGAGAGGGAGAGTTGTGTAGAGACTAGTTAACAAAAGTTCAACTGTTTTGTGTGCCTTGCAATTTTTTTTTCTTTGGCAGCGAAGCAGATGTAATAAAACCTGGTAACTTATTAAAAGACGGTATCACTGTAGGCCACTGAAGATAACTGACACCGTTTAGTGTCCGTTATCTTTTATCAGCTCTAGGCCTCTATACCCTACACAGACACCCACATCGTCAGCTTCTGTCCCCCAACAAGCTGTTTTTATAACTCTTATGAGCTGCTCTGACGGTCATGGCCGTGTGGTGATACATAAGCCGGCACATTGTTTACCCCCTTGCTGCCATAGAGACTGCAGACGCGGCAATTAGCGCTCAGGTGCAGGCCTCAGGTGACTCCACTCATCTCCACGGTTACAGCTGGAAAAGAGAGAGTGCAAAGGATGGAGGGAGGGAGGCAGGGTGGACGGGCCGAGGGGGACTGAGATCAACATATGCTTGATTTTTCGGTGCAAATTGATTTGGGCAAAGGCCTCACAGGAGCCATGCTAAAACCGTCTGTGAAAAACTTTTCACTTATTTATTTTCAACTAGGGTTGCAAAGGGGTGGAAAGTTTCTGGTAAATTACCGGAAAGTTTCCAGAAACTTTCCACGGGAACTTTCGCTCGGGAATTTTGGGAATATTCAAAATTGGAAATTATAGGAATGAACAAAATGGCGGTAATTTAAATGATTTTTTTTCATAACCAACCATAAATCTAAACTTTTAAACACTATGTTTGGTCATAGGCAGACATCCATGCAAAATAATACAATCAAAAAACATTAAATTTGAACAGATTTATTTGTAAGAAGAACTTTATCAAGTTGATTATTTTATGAACAATCAATAATTTCACTGAACAACAAAAAGATGAATGTTGAGTAAATTATTACTCATCTGTCTGACCCCACCCATTCAATAAATAAAGTCAAATGCCCCCCCACCATGAGATGGAGGAATGCACAGAGCATGTAGGGGACGTGGCCTCAGTACCCCTGCAGTAGGATGTGTGCTATGTGCAATTTGCCAAGTGTACTTGCATAAAATCTGGTTGTTTTAGTCAAGATTATGCTAAAATATATTGTCCCCAACTATATTTAAAATCAAAGCTTAAGCCTCTGTAAACCTGGTCTAGTAAAAATCAATTTATGATATCAAGTTGGGTGTCTCAATAAACTTTAAAAAAAAATCTGATTTGAAATTAAATGTTCATAAATATATTAAAACGTAGTTGAAAAAACTTTAAAAAGCTTTTTACAGTCTAGAACGTTTGCCTGGACTGAAATAACATAGTTAGGAGAATTTAGTGCATTTGGGCTACTTTAAATTTTGTAAATTCCCGTTTATTCCCGTTAATTCCCAAAATTCCCGTTAATTCCCATAAATTCCCGTTAATTCCCATGGAAAGTTTCCAACTTTGAAAGTTCCCGGAATTTTGCAACCCTATTTTCAACCATAAATCATTTCCCGACATTATTTTTATTTTTCATTGGTCTGTTGCAATCCCATGAGCTAGATCTGATTTTGGTTTGAGATGTTTGAGGCCGTTGAAAATATAACACACTGGGATCGAATGTCATCTTTACTAAAATGTACCGAACAAATGAAATGGAGCATTTGTTCTGTACAACTTTAACTAAAACTTAATTGAAAAAAAAAAAAATCTTATGATTAAAACATATTTAAAAAGGTCTCAAAGTGTAAATTCTGCGTCGCATGGCTTTGTATGTCTAATTGTTTTAAGTAGGCACGTGTCCATTTTGTCAACTTTGACAAATGGTAGAACAAGTGCTGTTAGAATCAGGCAGGTCTTGGCTTGGGCTGTGTTTGTATACAGTATGTGACTGCAACTTGTTGTTTAATATAGCCCCTGGGTGGAAACGGAACACACACATTCTCACACAATCCAAAAGTCTGTTCTCCTCGTAACAGCAAACCCTTTGGACAAACTGACAAGATTTTCAGACACACCCAAGAGAAAGGAGGAGGAGAAGATGGGAGCAAGGCAGCCTGTAGTGTGGAGGCTACAGGTGCTTCTGCCAGAGATGTTTTGCTTTGACTACAAACATGGCTGCTGGTCAGACGTCTTGGATAAGGCCTTTAGATGGACCTTTGTCATAGGAGGAACATAGCATGAACCCCTCTGCTTCTGTGCTCCCCTGGTCAAACACCTCCGTGTTGGGCCAAGTGTCAGCTGACAGTGGTAAACAGTGGGAATTGGCAGCAAGGGGATCCATCAGTGTGTTCCTGTGTGCACCTGGGGAACTAGTGTCTGCATTAAGCTCTCTGAAGGCCTTTCCAATTATTAGATACATTTTTAAACTCTGTTGGCCTTGGAAGTTCAGACTCCAACACACATTAACTGGAGTAATGTCCAGAAGAGCCCCCAAGTGCAATGTTGCATCCACTGTGTGAGAGATTGGGTCTATCGAATGACTGGCTTTCCATCTGTAAGACTGGTAATCGACGTTGACATGATACTGTTCAAATGTTGTGTAATACATGCCTGGAGCTGTGTAGCGCTGGGTCCCTCCCTTTACCCAGAAGGCAGGGCAGGAACTTGTGGTCCAGGCTCTTGTCATCTATAGCCTGCAAATGGCTCCTGGCTATGGTGCCTGTTTGTACCATAAGACCTCTGCATTCATTAAGAAGCAACCCGCCAGGTCTTCAGCTTACCCAAGTTCTCCCATAGTACATCCCTCCTCTGCACCCTACACTGATACATATACCCCAGCCTCTATCATCTATCTAAGCCATTCAGCTGGATACTCCATCTTTACATGGTGGGCCCAACTAATGCTCAACAAAATCACGACTGTTTGCTATCCTGTCTCCACAATGGTCCAACAAGCTCCCTTATATCAAAGTCAAGTTGTTGTTGTTGCTCATTCTGAATTTGATGCCAGCAACACATTTAAAAAAAGTTGGGAAAGTGGCATTAAAAGATTGGGAAAGCTGTAGAATGATCAGAAATACCTGTTTGGAACATTACTCACATAAACATGTTAACTGGTAACAGGGGATAGATATCATGGATGGATATAAAAGGGCATCCCTTAAAGATTAAGTCTTCACAAGCAATAATGGTGTGAGGCTCATCACTTTATGAAGAACTGCAGAGGAAAACAGTCCAACAGTTTAAAAACAACATTCCTGGGGGCGCCCTTAGCTCAGTTGGTAGGGCGTCCCCTCCATGGGCCTCGGCCAGCAGCGGTCCCGGGTTTGATTCCAGCCCACGGTCGTTCTCTGCATGTCGCTCCCCTCTCTGCCCCATTTTAACTCTGTCTCTACACTGTCAATAAAGCATAAAAATGCCAAAAAAAAGATCTTAAAAAAAACAAAATAAACAACAACATTCCTGCAAATAATTTAAGGATTTCACCATCTATGATCCATAATATAATAATTAAAAGATTTAGAGAATCTGGAGAAATCTCTGCACGTGAGGGACAAGGTCCAAAATTAAAATGTAATGCCCATGACCTCAGGTGGCACTGCATTAAAACTTGACATGTTTTTATAAAGGATATCACTACATGGGCCACTTCAGAAAACCATTGATGGTAAACACAGTTTGTCGCTACATCCACAAATGCAAGATAGGACTCTACCATGCAAAGCAAAAGACAACGTTGGTCCTAGACTGGCCTGTCTGCAGTCCATACCTGTCTCCCATTGAAAATATTAGGTGCATTATGAAGCACAACATATCGCAATGGAGACCCCGGAATGTTGAGCATCTGAAGTTGTATTTCTAGCAAGAATGGGAAATAGTTTTGCTTTCAAAATGTCAATTAATGTCCTCAGTTCCCAAACGCTTACTCAGTGTTGTTAAAAGAAAGGGTGATGTAACACAGCGGTAAACATTACCCCGTCCCAACTTTTTTGAAACATGTTGCAGGCACAACATTTAAATTTTTTGTATATTTACAAAAAACAATAAAGTTGACCAGATAAATTAAACAAATACATATGATGTGTTTGTACTGTTTTATATTGAAAACATGTCTAATAGGATTAGGAAATGATCACATTCTGTTTTATTCACATTATCCATAATGTCCCAAACTTTTTGGGAATTGGGGTTTAGTTAACTTTAGTGTCTGGCTCCCTCCAACACCGGAACATACAAAAAAGAAATCTCATCTATACTACTCAACTCTACTCACAGACTGAGTGGGAGTAAGCCCTGGAAATGGTTGTTAGCCCAGAATGTATCTTCACTATCAGCAGCCTCTACTGCCATCGGAAAACAACACAAGCCGAGCCGGGTCACTTCTCTTTACCACCAATGTAAAAGCTATCTCAGACTAGGGATGCACCGATCTATTATTTTTAGTTCCGATCCGATTCCGATATCTGAGTTTTGGATATCGGCCGATACCGATACTGTCCGATATCATAAATATTCTACATTTCTTTTTTCTTTTTTTTGGTGGTGATGTTAGGAACGTGTAAGGTTAAGAAGGCTTAAGCAACACAGCAATTCTAATTTAAAAGAGTAAGAAATATACACAAATGCATATAGGTTCATTTTAAAGGCAGACTATGCAACATTGATCACTCCTGATCACTCTTTCATGGTTAAAAATAATTTAGAGAGAGGATTTTTAAATCGGATTTTAAATCTGAGTTGTCAGTCCGATATCCGATACGTAGAATGCTGCCATATCGGAACCAGATACCGATATTGTATCAGAATCGGCGCCATCCCTATCTCAGCCCCAAGTGATCAGGGGAGCGACACCTCACCAAATGACCTATGTATCCTAATCTAATCCTGCTGTGCGATGGATGGCTGATTTTTGTAAGCACTGGGATTGCATGTTGTGTAACAGGGTGTCACATTGGTAAAGGTGTGATTGGCTGAATCCAGGAGATAGGGAGAGGCCCATACCTCATGTTTGTCCCTAAGCCTGAGCGCGAGCCGTGCAGAGCGTTCAACCTTTACACACGGTCATGTGAACGCACCGCGGACTCTGATGTCATCAAAAGTGAAAAGCAGAGCA
This sequence comes from Ammodytes marinus, assembly GCF_949987685.1. Taxonomy (NCBI): domain Eukaryota; kingdom Metazoa; phylum Chordata; class Actinopteri; order Uranoscopiformes; family Ammodytidae; genus Ammodytes; species Ammodytes marinus. The sequence continues at coordinate 26,201,377 of NC_137234.1, read as the reverse complement.
GGGCACTGACTTCTGATGGGAGTGAAAAAGACAACATGTTCCCATTTTGGCTGCACTCAAATGTAGACATTTCACACCCTCTTATTGATGCATGGAACTGTCTAAATGAAGTCAATGTGCCAGTGTATTAGAAAGAGACTGAACTGGCAGCTTTTTACCCTTATCACGACTAAGACCTAGATGAGATAATGAAGCCTTCTTTTGGATAGGTTCCAAATCATGATTTGCACGAGTGCGATATGGTTGTATGAAGTTAAGTAAACGTCTTTGTCTTAACATATGCTGTTCACAGTATTGGGCAAGTTACTTCAAAAGCGTTATGCATTATTTATGACTTGTTACTGTCATTTAAGTAATTAGTTACATTACAATATTACTGTCTTTGAATTGTAAGGTATTACACTACTTTTACATTGCTTTTGCATTACTTTCACCAAAATAACAGGAAAGATGGATTTGGTGTTCTCAATAGATTTTCTTGTGTTCAATGCAGCTCATTACACAGCAGGAGACTAAGCTAGGCTTAAGGCTAACAAAAGTACAATATAATGGTCGCAGTTATGGCTCATGGTGCAGTACATTTTACAATAGAAATACTGTATCTAGGTATTTGTATTGAAATCAATAGAGTTGGAGCCTACTACTGTAGATTGTGAACAAAAAAAATCATGACAAGATACAGAACCCTTTTTACATTTCTATCCCTTTATTTTCTTTCATTCACAGAGAATTCACACCATAATAAATGACATAGCTAGACCTTTTAATGTGTACCACATGAGAATTCAGTGCTCATGACCTTTTCAGTGATTATCGAACTGTGCGCAGTGTTACTGACCTCTCCCACACTGCTCTCCACATGCTTCATGTCAGGGAAGCACACACCAACACACATACAGTACACACAGCTATCCCCAAGCTCAGTGTGTTTGTGTGAAAAAGAAATAAAATAATAAATATGAATGGATTGGTGTGTGAGACAAAAGGTTACAGGTGTGACTGGTGTTGATAGGATTGATTGTTTTTTTCTCTAGGCCTTTAGAGCTGCTGCTGCCTCTCATGCTTTGTCGTATGTTTGTTCTCATTTAATAACTGCATCAGGGGGCATCCTCTGCTATGCTGCTTCAGTCTGTGTGCAGCATTGGTTATACAAGGTAGTAAGGTATCAAGTTTATAGTGGCAAACTAGAAAAATGCAGGTCTTGACATAATTTCAGGGCAAAGTAGAAGGGCAATACAACATTCAGAAAGGGAATACAACTTGCAGCTAACGCAAATGTTTCTTTCCTTTTTTACAAGTAATGCATGATTAATACACATGTAAGATTTACAGTATCTCACAAAAGTGAGTACACCCCTCACATTTCTTCACATTTTTCTTTATATCTTTCCATGGGACAACACTGAAGAAATGACACTTTGATACAATGTAAAGTAGTCAGTGTACAGCTTGTATAACAGTGTAAATTTACTGTCCCCTCAAAATAACTCGACACACAGCCATTAATGTCTAAACTGCTGGCAACAAAAGTGAGTACACCCCTTAGAAAAAATGTACAAATTGGGCCCAAAGTGTAAATATTTTGTGTGGCCACCATTATTTTCCAGCACTGCCTTAACCCTCTTGGGCATGTAGTTCACTAGAGCTTCACAGGTTGCAACTGGAACCCTCTTCCACCCATTTATGACAGCATCACAGAGCTGGTGGATATTAAAGACCTTGCGCTCCTCCACCTTCTGTTTGAGGATGCCCCAAAGATGCTCAATAGGGTTTTGGTCTGGAGACATGCTTGGCCAGGCCATAACCTTTACCCTCAGCTTTTTTAGCAAGCCACTGGTCGTCTTGGAGGTGTGTTTGGGGTCGTTATCATGTTGCAATACCACCCTGCGGCCCAGTTTACGAAGGTTGAGTGCACGTGGTCAGCGTCGTACACAGAGGTTGGCTTTGGAAAATAGACGTATGAGTGCTGCCAGCATTGCTGAAGGGCTTGAAGGGGTGGGGGGTCAACATGTCAGTGCTCAGACCATACGCCGCACTCTGCATCATTAGAACATCATACTGGTCTGCATGGCTGTCATCCCAGAAAGAAGCCTATTCTAAAGATGATGCAAAAGAAACCCCACAAAAAGTTTGCTGAAGACAAACAGACTAAGGACATGGATTACTGCAACCATGTCCTGTGGTCTGATGAGACCAAAATACATTTATTTGGTTCAGATGGTGTTAAGAGTGTGGAGCGGCAACCAGGTGAGGAGTACAAAGACAAGTGTGTCTTGCCTAGAGTCAAGCATGGTGGTTGGAGTGTCATGGTCTGGGGCTGCATGAGTGCTGCCAGCACTGGGGATCTACAGTTCATTGAATTCTAACATGTACTGTGACATACTGAAGCAGAGCATGATCCCCTCCCTTCATAAACTGGGCCGCAGGGCAGTACTGCAACATGATAACGACCCCAAACACCCCTCCGAACGACCACTGGCTTGCTAAAGAAACTGAGGGTAAAGGTTATGGACTGGCCAAGCATGTCTCCAGTCTTAAACCCTATTGAGCATCTTTGGGGCATCCTCAAACAGAAGGTGGAGGAGCGCAAGGACTCTAATATCCACCAGCTCCTTGATGTCGTCATGAATGGGTAGAAGAGGGTTCCAGTTGCAACCTGTGAAGCTCTAGTGAACTACATGCCCAAGAGGGTTAAGGCAGTGCTAGAAAATAATGTTGGCAAAACAAAATATTGACACTTTGGGCCCAATTTGGAAATTTTTTCTTAGGGGTGTACTCACTTTTGTTGCCAACAGTTTAGACATTAATGGCTGTGTGTCGAGTTATTTTGAGGGGACAGTAAATTTACACTGTTATACAAGCTGTACACTGACTACTTGACATTGTATCAAAGTGTCATTTATTCAGTGTTGTCGCATGGAAAGATATAATGAAATATTTGAAGAAATGTTAGGGGTGTACTCACTTTTGTGAGATACTGTATATGTATACAGTATATCAAAAAAATATTGATTTCTTTAGGGAATAAAGAGCAGGGTTGAGCGGCTGCCTTGCTTCAGAGTGCTTCAGAGTGTTGCCTTTGTACCATATGCTTATACAATACAACATCTCAACTCCACAGGGAACGTCTTACATATGAGCTGTCAAAAGGGCCACACCGACTTTGCTCTTCCCCTACTCACAGTCCCTTCAAGTTTTATCCTAGCACTCCATCACTAGTCATAAAACACACCATGATAAATTAAGTTCTTTATTGTCAATTAACACAAGCTGACTCACACATGGTAAGTCTCACAAGGTAATCGAGCTTTCCTATTCACTAAACCCTCCTCGAGGTTAAGTGCCTATCTTAAAGACACAAAGGTAGAGATGGTGGGCACGTACATGTAACACCAGCCACCACTAGTTTTACAAATAACACCCTGTGAGAAGTGAGGCGATATACATACCTCGGTCACCTTTAGTGAGTGGCCCTACCCTTCAGATATTTTTCTGTGAAAAAAATGGGACAACCCTGCTCTAGGCCATCCTCCATGCACACCATGGCGATCATAGAAAACCACACACACACACACCCTTAAAAGTAAGTTAAAAGTAACCTGTCAATAAATTGTTGTTTCACCTTAGATGCGACGAGGAACTTTTAAATATTTAAGATAAGAAAATCCTTTATTAGTCCCACAGTGGGGACGTTTTCGGGTTACAGCAGCAACAGTATGATTCAAATAATAATAACAATAGAAAAAAATATATAATAATAACCTATGTAAACATTAAAAAATGCAAGTGGCTGTAAAACATTGATTAAGTAGATAGACAGTTTGCAGATTGCTGATTGTACAGTCTGACTGCTGCAGGAAGAACAAATCTGCACTATCTCTCTTACACACACCGCGGATGTATCAGTCTGTCACTGAAGGTGCTACTCAGTGTCTTATTTCTCCTCTGATGATCATAAATGATATTTAACAGCAATCGAGATGAGCAGTGCAAAGAATGCTATTTGTATATAGTTTTTCTCAATGCCTTTTGTCATGCCATTGTCAAATGTTAATGGCCCCCATGCATGAAATCAAATTGGGCATGTCAGGTGTTTTCTTTGATCGGAGGGTTGAGGACAGAAGATTTCTCAGAGTGAATTGAAAGTGGATTCCAGTGGAGTATAAGTTTTTTAATCCAAAATAACTTTTTTTGTTAGTACCTACCGCTACATCCCCGTATGTTGTGTGTGTGCGCTTGAGAGAAGCAAACCTGCGTTCACTGTAAACTGTATACTCCACCTTTTTAATAAACAGTATTTAGGTTAATAAATATAGCACTAGTATGGGATCTGTGATGAGATCAGTGCTTTTTTCTATTCTACATACTACCTCTGACGATAAAAAGAAGGATGCAGTAGGCATACAATTGGGACATACTTTTACTTATTTATTTCATGATAACATTGCGCCTTGATCTTGCCTCTTGCTTTTATATCCGTCGCATCCCTGTTTGTTTTCATATGGAGGCTCCGTTGATGTGACGTCACTTCAGGTTCGAGCTGGATTATGGGTCAGAATCGCCCAAATAGGATGCAGTTTTCAACACTAAAAATCTTGGCCGGATGTAGACATCCGGGTCTTTCTAACCATCCTAAATCTGGCCACAAGAATCGGGACATCCTAAATCTTTTTTCTACCATACTAAATAGTAGTATTCGATTCGGAACGCAGGGTCAGTCCTGCATTGCCCTTAAAACCTATTCCATTCATCTTCACCACATTCATTTAATTCATCCACCCACTTGCTCCTCCCCCTCCTCCCCACAGCGAAGGCTGACTATAGTTTCTCTGTTGCCACAGTACCAGGCCACATGGCCGCCCCACTCTAGCCGTGCCCTTTGTTTTTTGTCTGTCCTTCTTTTATACTGGGATAGAGCACTCCTTATGTCCTTCTACTTGACCTTATCCTCTGTCAAATAGCCCACCCTCCTCTAACAAGGGCGTCTCTGAATCCTTGTCTTAATTTGAAGCGTGGCCTTCATGGACACAGAGACACAATAACCTGTACAAGATAACCAATGATATAAAACCTTTAGGAACATTCTCCTGTGTCACGAGAGGTGAAGTTTAAGATTTTAGAAAGATTCTATTAGGGCTTTCAATGCTCTATCTAAACAGTGGCACTGAAGGTTTGCCTTGACTAATGTAATGAAAAGGATTTTTTTTCAGATTGAACGTGTATTTTGAACAGTTGTTTCGTAAGCCTATTGAATGCTTTTAATCACACCATAGAAGCTATAGTGTAAAAGCGGGCGTCCCCACCACATGACAATGAGCTGACTTAAAGTTGGAGCTATGTCAACAGCACAGGCCTATACCACCTATTGTCTGGGATCAGTGCAAACAGGCACAGAATCATAGAACAAGGCCATCAATTAGTTACTGAACTCCCTCCTCCGGCTTTTCATTGTTTACTTACCCACTAACTAAATTCCCTGCTATTAATTTGTCCTTTTAGTCTTCTGGCTTTATATAAAGGCAATTACGCAGAAGATGTGTCAGAGCAGGTGAGTGAAACTGATCTCAGAGCAGTATGGAAGAGAGACTGAATTTTTAAAAAAGGCTGTTCGGTCAGAGGGGATAGGGCTGTCGTGGAGTTACCTAAGTACTCACCTCCCTTGGAAACGTATTGATATGTTGCCATGGCCTTTTAAATATCCCAATAAATCCGCTGTGTCCCACAACAGCCACCACGCTTAATTCAATCAAACACAATGTACAACTCCAATTCCGAAATAGTTGAGATGTTACATACAATGTGAATAAAACATAATGTGATCATTTCCTAATCCTTTTCGACGTGTATTCAATAAATAACATTACAAATACATAATTTTTTTAAACTGATACACTTTATTGTTTTTGTGAATATACACAAATGTAACATTTTAAATTGCGAGACGTTTCAACAGGCTACAGGGGCATTCAAATATTGGGAAAGCTGTATTAAAAAAAAAAGGTTAAAAAAAAACCCTCTTTGGAACCTTACTCTAAACATGTTAACTAGTAACAGGTTATATTATCAGGATTGGATATTATTATTATATTGGGGCAGGGCTGTACGCTTATTTTTTCAGGTGGTAGCACTGGTGCTAGCAAGCAAAAAAATTCAGTAGCACAAAAATAAATTTGGTAGCACACAAAGTAGGCTATGATTGAAAACTTGCATAACCTTAACCCTTGCATTTTGCTCTAATTACCTTTGAGCATGTCATCCTGGTCTCATTTGAGATTCACAATTAATATGATATCCTAGTGGGTGCAGTAATAATTGTAGAAAAATGAATAGGGGTGCACTGATTGCGATTTAGAAAAAAGAATCTAACCTGCCAATTGCAATTTTTTGCTGATTCAGAATTATTATTATAATGTCCTTCTGTTAATTAAAACCAAACTTTAAAACATTAAACATAGCCTATTAAATAAATAAGTATACATATTGGTACAATTTAGGATAAATTAAATAGGTTGTTGTGAATGTGTTGGAAGTAGCTTTTCAGTGGCTTATTTAAAACTTTGTAAATAGACTAGGCTACTGTTGACTGCTCTCTGCAGCTGAATGAGTTGCCTTTCAAGCTAGAAAAAAGCGCTAACTTCCTGTTCTTACCTGCTTCAAAATAAAAGTCAACTAACGTTTGGCTAATAACAGGCTTTTAATGTGAAGGCGCACAGGAAATGTTCTGTTTGTACACGAGCTAACTTAACTGCGGTAATGTGCCGTCTCCTTCCGGTAATTGCCGTTGGTGAAGTTTTTATACCTAGAATCGCTGCACCCGCACAGATCCCGAGGACACCAGCCAAAGTGGAGGGTGGACTCAATAACTTACTTGCCTAAGACTCATTTACCCGCAGTGTTAATGTAGAGCCCTCTAAGCAGTGTTGTGCATCTCTCCTCTGTGTTTCAAAGAGACAGCATCTGCTCATTATCAACCTGTCGCACGAGTGCTAATGGGTTCGTATTCATCATCGCACGTGATCAATTTCAGTAGCAAATGCGATCAAAACTGTCGCACTGTACAGCCCTGATTGTATTGGGGCATCCCATACATTTTTTTATTAATGCTAAACACATTTAATCCCAGTACTAAAAGTGTAAGTAGATCTGCTACCTCCTTTTAGTCCGGTGTACAATATTGACCTGATTGTGCTCATTTATGAAATGATTCTGGTGTTTTTTTTTAATTTTTTAGGTTGTGACCAGAGTGTTGATTTTTTTTCTCCACATGGAAAAATGTAACCATATCGAAAGACGATAAATATAAAGGACTTTAAAGCCACAGACTTAAACCGGGCTCTATCTGTGGCTAGGAAATGTTTTGAGGTTTCCCCTGTGCAGCACAAGCAGGTGCAGTAGATGTGGTTTTTCGTTTGTATATTTCAGGTAAATGACACAGGTGCACACACCAACCAAACCAATCATGTGGTGAAAATATTCTTAGCCAGGATTTTTTCTTCTCTGGGACTGGCAGGGTTTGACAAGAGTATCCAGATTCAGAAGTGTAGAACACTAAGTGAATTTGATTCAACTTTGATCTTTGCAAATCTGCCAAATTAAATTGCGGTTAAAGATTGACATTGACACTAAAAGCCCAGAGTGAATTGTAGCCGGAGTTCTGATGTTGGATTTGCTGTTACTTTGTCATTTTAACCGATGTCGTGTGTAGTTTAACCATTAATTAACCTTTGTAAAGGCACCGAACACCTCTGCAGACTCTACAATAGTTGTTTATATGTTTTTATGATTTTAGATGGTCAAGAGCACTTTATTTCTTTAGCTTTTTTATGTTATCCAAAGGTGAAGTCATATAACTATATTTGAGAGCACGCACTGAAGCTAGCTGAATGACTTTCCTGATGATGCATCATGAGTTCAACAAAGAGTTGTGAGTGAATACGCAGGCTGAGGGACAGTGTAAACATGGCACTGTGGCTTTGTATTTCCCTAATGAGTTTCTTTTCAGCGACTCACACTTTCCATGCTCCAGTACAGACTTCATGAAAAATAATCTCTGTCTGAATATAAACTGAACGACTATAATGTGAGGCGCTTATCCCAGCTGTCACGGGATCCCATCCAAGGTCAAATATAAAGTCTTCCATCAGCTATTTTTTTTTATTGTCTAGTGAATTGTGACTTTCATAACCGTTTTAGTTTATATTTAGTGGCATTTACATCTTGAGTAGGTACATTTTAACAGCGCTGTGAAGCTCGTCACGCTTTTTCGCTCCCAAACGATGTTGAATAGAGGTCATCAAAACAACTTTTAAAGTTATTCTTTTCTGAGAGAACATTTTCCATCAAGCTAGGAAGAGTCAGTAATGGTCAGGTCTGAGAGGCTGAAAACTACAAATGTTTGTAATTCATTTATCAATTTGGATAGAAATGTATTAAATTGTTAATCTTTTGAAAAAAAAAGAATAATAATTATAAATCCTGGTATAATTTAAGGTATTTTGTACAAATTGCTATTAAATGGTTTGTGTTGTATCACTGCTATCCTCCCTAAGTCAGCAGGTTCCTCTTTAAAGAGGACCTATGATGCTTTTTGACTTTTATGACCTATAAACGTTGTTATGATGATTCATAGTCATGCTTAACCATACTAAATTATCAAATAATGACTTACATGCATTTCGACGTATTCCCTGCTGACCGTCTGGGGTGTCTGTGCAGAGCACTAAACACTATTCTAGCCAGTCGAGAAGTCACGTCTTCAAAGCGGTCTACCCTTTCATAATTCGTGACGTCGCATAAAAATTTGTGACGTGACCACGCGGATGTTTCCATGTATGGTAATGCTGTCACTTCCCTGTTCGCGTCTGCCTCGCGCCCTTATAGGTCCATGCTCGCGCTTCCCGCCACTGAAAGTGTTCCGGAAGGAAGGTAACCAATCACAACGGAGTGGGGTTTGCAAGAGGGGGGGGGGAGGGTAGCGGAGATGGCCGATGCACAGGCGGAGGGAGCGGAGATTGCCGAAGCACACACACTCAAGTGTTGACAGGAAGTGCTGGATCGCCAAAATAAGAGAAAGAGCTTCCCGAAAATCAACATAGTTTTTTGTGATGTGATTCGTGTCAGGTTGCTCTATAGCAGTGTAAAACAAGAAATTAAGACCAGAAAAGTAGTATAATAGGTCCTCTTTAAGTTTTGTTTCCAGTATAGTTTTTTTTAAAGAGCATAACGGAATTCAACTTCTGCATCTAAGAATTGCAGCAAAGGAACCGTTGTCCTCCTTCTTTATCAACCTTTGATCAGTCACTGTCATCCACATGCAATAACTATTTTTTTTTATGTCGAAACTTTATGTTCCTCTTTTCAGGAGCTGTGCTAACACATCGTTATCTTTGGTCTAAGTCACATACTCACGCAAACACATGCTCGGCAAAAATATTCAATATTTTCAATAGTTTAACTCGATGATTGTGTTGTCCTTTCCACCATTACAGCCTATTACTATTAGTATAGCATGCACAGACTGTTGCAAAGTAAGCAATATTCATGGACATTTGCAGAGAAACCAATTGGGAAATGGACGAGGCAAAACGATTACATCACACTACGTTTCCACATTTTGATGGCGCCATGGCTGCCTCATTGTCACCACACTGGCCTGTGATACTGTTCATCTTCCTGTCTAACCACAGGCAACCCGATGTCAAGCTGGTACCCTGTGCTCACATTTTATAAGCTTATAGATACAGGTTTCTTACTTTGGTTGGAATTATACAGAGAGCATAATGTGTTTACTCAGTGTAAGCCAATTTGTAATAATATTACCATTTTGACTGAAAAGCATTTAAAAATACTGTAGCTCTTGGTTGTATTACAATGATAACATGTCCTGAATATAGCTGCCTTTTGCTCTGTAGATCTCCTTTCTGGGGCAGTATTAAAGAGTAGGAACTATACCTGTAATGCTACTAGAGGTAATATAATTTACATGTTTAGAAATACTGACGCTTTTCATATTTGTATTATGATCTCTCTCTCTGAACCACATGTACTGCTCTGACCTGTATGGTCAGCGTAAGCTAATTTACTAATATGCAAACTACTATTCCTTGTTGCTCCCGTCCTGCACAGCCATGCGACTGCTCTTCCTATTTACTTGTTTGTTTCCATTACCCGCTCCTTGGAGAGAAAGCCTGTGTGTTTCACTGCGGGCTTGATCTGCCATATCAGAGCATTATACAATAGAAGGTGCTTATGTTTAGGGTGTGTTAACTGTCTGAATAAAATAAAAAAACTCACCTCAACATGGAATGTGGAGTTAGGGACATATTTGTCTAGGCCTGTTTGACAACATGGACCATGACATGAATAAATGAAAATGTAATATTTGCAGATATCCACACATTTTTTAAATTTGCAAATCATATTCTGAATCCTATCAGATCCTGATTCTACCTATTCGTAGTTTTGTAAAAACTTTGTTTTCACAATTATTCTAAAAGTTTAAATTTTGATAGCTGTTTACAACTATGTTTCACAGCTGTTTTTCTCAATCAATTTAGAGAGCTGCTTTAATCTTTCAACACAGGTACCGGATGCGTAATAAGGAATTTGTCTTTTCTAACATTTTCCGCACTACTCTAAAGCCAGAGTTAAGATGTACTTCACACAATGCATTACCATAGGTGCAGCCTATTATATACAATTAAAATGAAACCAAACATTTCAAATAACCCCACAGAAATTGCAACAAGTTTGTGGATAAGTTGTTTAACTATGTTTTACTTTGTTGACCGTGGCAATATTTCTACTTTGTGAATAGCAGGATTAAACAAGACTGTAAATGTGCTGATTCAATTTGAAGAGCATAACAAAAACAACTCCATAGTTTTGGGCTCAGGGGTTTGAGTTTGTTGATAATGGTCCAAGGTTGATTTGACAAAGAAAGCTTTATCTGAATTCAGTTCGTATTGTTGCGATTTTCATGGCTAAACCAGATATACCAGAGGGGTCATCAACGTACCAATGATAGGACACACAGGTGAAATGATGAATAAAATGGGGTTTAAAAACTCAGTTTGTTACCTAGTAGGGCTGTTTCAGAACTGTGGTTCTACCTCTGGCCAGATTTGGAATTGGTCAAATATTTAGTTTCCTTCCAATACAACAGTCGAGCAAGCGACTGATACCACTATCTTACCTAAAATGTCCAGTTTTTGTCGTGGAACACCACTTCAGTCATTAAGGTCAATGATTCAGTTATATGGAATTTGTTCCGAACCACACCTACAGGTTTCACTTATGGCACAAAGCACCAGCCTCTTTTGTTAAGTCTGTCCCTTATGTATAAAGTGGGACGAGCCAGAGCTTACTTAACATCAGGATCACACATTACTCAAGCTGTGTCACGTAGGCCACGACTGCGGCTGATACAGAGGGTGTGTCAGGTTGTTACTTTCATCAACATAGTGCTATTGTGTTTCTTTTGTGAGTGTGTGTCTGTGTGCGTTGGTAGCTTTGAGCCAATAGTCTGCCCTATTTATTCCCACTGAGTTTGATATCCGGCATATGTCATCACCCGTAAAGACACCAGACAAATGGCAAATTGAATGAACACAGTGATATTACAACGCTATTCATTGATATCAATTTGTGCACTCTTTCTTCTTTTGCACCAGTTTCAAGCCTCTGGATCTGTCATTTTAGTACTGTATATTAAATCACAGTGTATCAGGACAGTAGCCTTTCACAGCAGATCATTGTTTTGATGTGCATATATTACCCGCTCTTCTTTTGATACTATAGACACGGCCTGGTAATAGCAGGACCCTCCATTGTTCTCATTGAAAGCTGGATTTAAGAAATATTGCTCTCATATGACTGGATGTCAAAAGTGAGCATCAACAACAACAGGTGTATTCTTCCAAGACTGAAGTGACAGGTTAATTGTGCCCTATTTGTTTAGCGTTTTCTTTTGTCTTTTGTTTCTGCACAGTGTGACAATGGGGCGGGGGTGTAATGTTGCCTCTGTCTGTAGGTGTTGAATTGCTAAGGTGATGTTAGCGACAAACCACAGGGCACCATTGCATGTGTTTGTGGGTAAGTGTGTCTGTGTTGTGTTTAATGTGTACACGCGTGTTCTTGTGTACGCGTCCGGAGCCAACCAGCTGATAAATATTTCACTTGACTTGATGGGAACGGACTCAAAGGATGAACAGAGGTGGCCAGTTATTACAGACCAAAGAGGGGAGATAACTATGGCTTTTGTAGCTTTTTGGATTTGTATATTGACTGGACATGGATAAAGGGCGAGGCAGATAGAAGAAACATTTCAAATACATCGATGGGTTATGTTGTGTTCATTGCTTTTGTGCTGTAGACATGAAAGGTGGTTTCAAGGCAGCAGCTGTATTTGATTTCCAATGGATTCCAACTCTAACTCAGTTTTATGACTAAAATAATATAAATGTCCACTTTTCAAACTACTCCTGCAGCATGATCCACTTCTACTGTCTGTCTGCCCGTATATGTGCTCATCATATTTCAAACTATCACATTCTCCAACATATGGCTGTAATTCAACATGTGGGCTGCTTATATCTCTGGTGAATGGTGATCCGTAATGGTTAGTATTGACACATTTAAATGAAGTTGTATTCTTGCCAACTGCTGGGGTTTTTTTTGTTGTGAAACTGGGTCCCCCAATGGAAAAAAAACTTACTGATGATTTAATGCTGACGAGAGTTAGTGTGGTCTATGGAGGAAGATACTGCCTGCTTCAAAGAGCCATCCCTGTAGCTCACATGCAGGAAGTGTTATATAGTCAAACAGACTGCTCATAAAATAAAAAAACACGTTTATTTCCTCTTATAACACCTCATAATTTGCCTTTTGGAAAAAATCGGTTACGAGCTCAGACAAATCTGCAGCAGTGCGACGGGGGTGGCAACAGTTTCCACTTCCCTTTAGTTGTCACAGTAGGCGGCTGTGTGTCGGCCACTAATGTTTCATTCAAATAGGCAGGGATCGATCCCATGAGGAAAACAGTCGGTGGACCTTGCACCTTTTTTGCATTTTCAACCTAGTGATGGAGAAGTAGGTTTTGCCCCATTTATCTGTGGAGTCCATGGGCAGAAAAGGCAGATGCAGGTGTTTTTCAGTGACGCAAAGGTTCGAAGGTTGCTTGAGTTATAAATGAAGTGTTCAGGTACATGTCCCATAGGGGAGGAGGCAGTTACGCCTGAGAGTCAGAGCAAAGGGCTGCCACTGTGCAAAATGAAGGACATGGGTACACAGCACAAAAATACACACACATGCATGCACAGACCACTGCTTTGAAAGGGCCATACCATTTATTACGCATTAGTCGTTAAATACACATGTTGTCTATTTGTGACTTTAGCGGGGGGGAAATGAAATTGGAAAAAGACTCAAGGGCCTAGGAGAAACAAAATAGATGTCCACTATCATCTCTGATGGATCTGTTATTGATGGTGTGTGTTTCTGTCCTGTGTTTTCCTTCAGGGCCTGAGAGAGAGGAGGAAGGGCAATGACCAGACGGAAGGAGAGAGGGCGGCCCAAAAGACCACGGACGACAAGACAAAAGAGGAGGATGAGGATTCCCCGTTCAACCTGTTCAGCTCTGTGGACCTTGACAAGGTGTGTGTGTGTGTGTGTGTGTGTGTGTGTGTGTGTGTGTGTGTGTGTGCGCGCGTGTCTGTGTTCGTACATCCACTATCTCTTTGTGTATATCAGTGTTTGATAGTGCTTGGAACTGTTCATGGTTACTTGCTCTGGGTTGGAATGAGAGCGTGACCAAACAAGATAGATAAGCGTGTGTGTGTGTGTGTGTGTGTGTGTGTGTGTGTGTTTTTGTGTGTCTTCTACTACAAGAAGGGTTGAACGGTCATCAGGTTAATCACCCTGCCTTCCATAACTGTCTCTGTTTGTCAGTAGTTCTCACACTATCAGCATGTGAAATGCACACGAGGTAACAATAATGCATTCTTTCAAAACACCTAACCTTAACCCTCATTACAATAAGCACATCTTTCCACTTATACCTTCCTACTAACACTTTATATTAATGGTACATGAATCATCATGAATTCATGTCTGAATGAATGTGTGAAAATGCATGAATTCATTCATATCTTCTTCTTCAGTTGTCCGTCGATTTCGACGATGACGTCACATTTATCCCCTTGAGGATGAAGAATTAAAAGAATCAAAAAGTCCATGGCTCTTAGCTACTTCCGATGGGTTCAAGAAGTAGTGGGGGGGGGGGGGCATAAAGTGAGACTTGTGCAATAGATGCTTAAGGTGGGGAAAGGGTGCACCATCCTCAACCCACCATCTTGGCAAGCCACAGTTAGGCTGGAGGCAAGGTGAGATCCAAGACGGCCAGTCACTGTGGAGTGTTGCAGGAGACTGCCAAGTCGTCGGTATAGTGGCGCTCGCCTGGTGCGGGTCTCCACCGCAGAATTTTCATTTTGGGTTTTCTCCCGTAGTCTTTTCCCAGCCATGGGCACCCACAAGACAGTGGGGCAGGAGATGGTGTGGTTCCAGGGGTGTCCACCTCTGGTTCCACACCTCTGGGGCCTCCTGCTGCTCCGAGATCCTCTGCTGGTTTCGCCTGGAGCCGCAAGGCACCCAGTTACCGTGTGTGGCCACGAGGAGGCACAGCAGAGGTCTTGACGATGGAGAGGCTATGTACTGGCAAGGGGAGGCTTACGCACTCGGCTCCCCCGTTCGCACAGGGCTAGCCAGCGGTGACATCTGAAAGCGAGAGCATGCAAAGCAGCAGGCCACACTTAAAGCCACACTAGACGCATCACATCGCCCTGTGTGCGAACACACACACAGGGCGTGCACATATAGTACTTCATGAACTATCAGTAATTCACTAGGATGGATGGTATCTCATGCATGATTTAACACAGGAACAACACATTAATTAATGGATCAGCTTAGGTCAGTCAATCATCATGATCTTTGAGTTATCACATGTCTGACTAGTCACACCAATACACTTGTGTCTTGATAAATACCAAGTGTTGAAATCATGATGAAGTAAGCATTAATATGTCATGACTTCATCATGTTTGTGGCCCTTCAAATAAAGTGGAGACCTAGTATCTCAAGGTCAGAACAAATAAAGTGGTGACCTTGAATTCAATGAAATGGTTTTAATAAAACGAACGAGGTCTCCACTTTATTTGAAGGGCCACAAACATGATGAAGTCATGGAATAGTAATGCTTAGTTCATCATGATTTCAACACTTGGTATTTAACAAGACACAAGTGTATTGGTGTGACAAGTCAGACATGATCATCAGTAATAACTCAAAGATCATTAAAGTTGACTGACCTAAGCTGATCCATTAATTAACGTATTGTTCATGTGTTAAATCATGCATAAAAAATTCATTAATTCATGCATTTTCACGCATTAATTCAGACATGAATTCATGATGATTCACATGCCATTAATATAAAGTGTTACCCCAACTTCTAAACCCTAAGTAGCCCTCATAGAGGAGTGTCCTTGTAAGTATAGGAGCCACTTACGTGCATACACACATAATGGAGCATTCATTTCTTAATTCCTTTCAATTGAACTCTTGTGGTTTGAGCTGAGTCTTGTTGGAATCTGCAGCCTCATCGACATACCAGGTCCGACAGATTCAACCAGTCCTACTTGTTCACTCTGTTGCCAGGCATTTGTTTTCATTCTTGCTGTGGTGTGTGGGGAATGTCACCATACTTGTCGTATTAGCATAGGTGACCTAGAATCAAACAGACATGATCTCCACCACATCTAAGACATGTAGAGAAACTTTTCTAATGGGACTTTGCAATAGTAATTCACACCTGTTTGGGTTGTCGATTTTGTCTGGCTCTCACTGAAGCACTAAAGAACATGGCGCGGGATTTTGATGTACTGTATGTGACTATTGTAATGAAGACCGTGTTTCATTCATAAGGGTTCACCTGTCTCTTTTAAATCAAGCGTATCTGGTGTTCACTTTCTCCGAACCAACACAGCCTCAGGAATGTGAGACATGGTATCTCTAAAAGGCGCGTGGCACAGGGTTATCATGTCTTTTGTCACCTGTTAATTTTAGATAGAGAAACCTGCATTCTTCGTTCCTTTTTTCTCATTCTAACTCACTGCCTGTTTAATTTTAGAATACCATAAGTATTCACTCTTGCTGATGTTCCAAAAAACATTTTGACTGTGAGTTGTTGCTGTAAATATGTACTAACCTGTCAGTCTGGTAGTGAGTCACATGACAGCATGTTTCATGATGATTTCCCTGCATGATTTTCTTCAACCAAGTGAACAATAAGCTACAGTCACAGTACACATCACATGATAGCCATTTTGTCATAAGATGTGCTGATGAACTTTTAAATAGTTCAAAGGCTCCAAATAATAGATTAGAAAAAAACTGTATAATGTTC